>NC_084752.1:11092037-11177037 GCF_033978785.1 Entelurus aequoreus
GGGGAGGGGAGGAGAGGGGCGTGTCTGTGTTTACTAACAACGGAGCCGCAGCCCATGTTAAGACACTCGACTCGAGTGTCTTAACACGGAGATATTCTCATTTCTTTTTTTTGTCGAGCACAAAGAAAAGAACATTTTAGTTAAATGTAAGTTGTGTCTTGGATCAAAGATCCCGTCTACTGCCCAAAACAACAATTCAAATCTGCCTGGTTAGGCTTTGTGTATGTCACGTGTGCCTTGTTATTATGCTGTTTGTTACTTATGTTATGTTGCAGCTATTTAAGATAGTTTTGTCAATTTGTCCTGGCCTGAAATAAATTGGCCCTTTGAAACATATCTTTGTCTTTGTGTGTTGTATGTACACTACCGTTCAAAAGTTTGGGGTCACATTGAAATGTCCTTATTTTTGAAGGAAAAGCACTGTACTTTTCAATGTTTTTAAAGAAATACACTCTATACATTGCTAATGTGGTAAATGACTATTCTAGCTGCAAATGTCTGGTTTTTGGTGCAATATCTACATAGGTGTATAGAGGCCCATTTACAGCAACTATCACTCCAGTGTTCTAATGGTACAATGTGTTTGCTCATTGGCTCAGAAGGCTAATTGATGATTAGAAAACCCTTGTGCAATCATGTTCACACATCTGAAAACAGTTTAGCTCGTTACAGAAGCTACAAAACTGACCTTCCTTTGAGCAGATTGAGTTTCTGGAGCATCACATTTGTGGGGTGAATTAAACCCTCAAAATGGCCAGAAAAGGAGAACTTTCATCTGAAACTCGACAGTCTATTCTTGTTCTTAGAAATGAAGGCTATTCCACAAAATTGTTTGGGTGACCCCAAACCTTTGAACGGTAGTGTAGACCACATTGCTTAGCAGCGTTCAGTGATGCAAATGCCTGTCAAGTTGATCAACAGATTGTATTATTCTCCAGTGCAATAACAGTACTGAAATGAAAGCTAAAAGGGCATTAATGGGAGCTTTTTTTTAAAAAAAGAAGAAAAAAAAAGTAACTAAATAGTTACTTTTCACAGTAACGCATTACTTTTTGGTGTAAGTAACTGAGTTAGTAACTGAGTTACTTTTGAAATAAAGTAACTAGTAACTGTAACCAACGTTCCCTCTAAGGTGCTCGCCTGCGCAATTGCGCACTGCTCAAGCGTCCTCTGCGCACAGCAAATATATGCCGCTCACCAAATCAAACCCATCTGAATTCTAAACAAAATAAACACATTTATTCTGTGTAATTTTGCAATGCAACTCTGAGTGACAGTGACAACAAGCGGCCCTAACGGTGTTCGTCAACACCGTTCAATTGAACACCGTTCAATTATTGTAACGTCTATCGAGATGCTTCGAGGACAGGAATTATATCGATCACTTTATTGAGCAAAACTGTTTACATTCGGCCATAACCACACCAAAAACATGAGTAAAAAACTTCTCTCTCGAAAAACTAGTAATTTTCTGCCGTACAAACCAGGCCAAAACCAACTTGTCATCTGTCACCAACACGCATACCACTAAGTCACTGGTGCGTTTAAGGCCACACAAAAAGTCGGACAAGTCAAACACCACACAAAGTTACACTATGACTCCTCAGTCATATCCGTGCTTATTCTACTGTCATTTATTATTAATGTTAATTTATTGATATTAATCATGGAATGCTGTTACTAGAGAAAGTTACAGGAATGCACACTTCATCCTATGCTTACATTTCATTGTGCAACATGAGGATGTTTAAGGGGAACTAAATGTGATCTCTGAAAGGGGTACAAATGATTTCCAAAGCAGGACCCCCACCCAGACATATTGTACAATACTAATCCATCCGTAATGAAAAACAAGATTTCTTTTATTTTCATTACAAGTGGGCCAAATCACTAATATTACAAAATAATCTCATGAAAATGACTCCTCATTTGAGTGTTATTATAAAAGATTGGTTTGAGACAGGTGTGCTGCTGGTATTGCCATGTGTGATGTTGCTCACATGTGCTCCACTGAATGCTCAGGGAGTTTTTGTGTTTGCTCAGACACGTGAACAATTAGAGGGAACATTGACTGTAACTAGTTACTGGTTTTCAGTAACTAACCCAACACTGATCATGACGCAGTAAGTTGAATGATGCGAACACATTTCTTACTGGATTCAATTCAATATGCTTATTCTGCCTTGGTGACTTTTCATATGTAAAATGCAACTACCGGTATGCTTTTTTCACACTTGTTTAAATTGACAAATGTGCTGTTTTGGACTGCAATAAAGTTTGGTTAAGGACACTTATTGCATATGTCTAGCTTGTGTGCTTAGCTGTTGTGTAGCTGCTTGTTCCTCTTAGCCCAGACCTGGGCATTCTGCGGCCCGCGGGCCGCATCCGGCCCTTTGTGCGTCCCTGTCCGGCCCGCGTGAGGCCAATTATAAATTACAAAATAAATTTTAAAAAGTATCTATGTCGAGTGTGCAATACAACGGTGCTGCTTTTGTTTTGAAAATCGTTATTTGTATTACTTCCGTGTGGACGTATGCGTGTGCGTGATTGTGAGTGAATGTGAACAGCTGCAATCATTAATTACAAAATAAAGTTGAAAAAACATCTATGTCGTGCGCGCAATACAACTGTGCTGCTTTTATTTTGAAAATTATTATTTATGGGCGTGTGTCAGTGTGTAACCTGCGAGTGAAGGTGCACATGCAGCGACAAGTGATGCACGGTTTACACCCGAGACGCTAACAAGAGAAAAGTTGATGAAGAATGGCGTGTTTTCAACAAGACATGGACTGCCATGCAACGTTCCCTCTAAGGTGCGCGCCTGCGCAATTGCGCACTGCTCAAGCTTCCGCTGCGCGCAGCAAGTATATGCCGCGCACCAAATCAAATCCCATCTGAATTCTAAACAAAATAAACATATTTATTCTATGTCATTTTGCAATGCAACTTTGAGTGACAGTGACAACAAGCGGCCCTAACGGTGTTCGTCAACACCGTTCAATTGAACACCGTTCAATTATTGTAACTGTCTATCGAGATGCTTCGAGGACAGGAATTATATCGATCACTTTATTGAGCAAAACTATTTATATTCGGACATAACCACACCAAAAACATAAGTAAAACACTTCTATCTCGAAAAACTAGTCATTTTCTGCCGTACAAACCAGGCCAAAACCAACTTGTCATCTGTCACCAACACGCATAGCACTAAACCACTGGTGCGTTTATGGCCACACAAAAAGTCGGACAACTCAAACACCACACAAAGTTACACTATGACTCCTCAGTCATACGTGTGCTTATTTTACTGTCATTTATTATTAATGTTAATTTATTTATATTAGTCATGGAATGCTGTTACACACACTATTATTATTAATTATTATTATTATTATTATTTATCTTACGGTATATATCAAAAATAATATTGAGCAAAATTTAATTGAAATATTGTCGATGTGGCCCTCCAGCAGTGCTCGGGTTGCTCATGCGGCCCCCGGTAAAAATTAATTGCCCACCCCTGTCTTAGCCTATAGCAGGGGTCGGCAACCCGCGGCTCTAGAGCCGCATGCGGCTCTTTAGCGCCGCCCTAGTGGCTCTCTGGAGCTTTTTCAAAAATGTATGAAAAATGGAAAAAGGTGAGGAGAAAAAAATATATTTTTTGTGTTAATATGTTTTCTGTAGGAGGACAAACATGACACAAACCTCCCTAATTGTTATAAATCACACTGTTTATATTAAACATGCTTCACTGATTCGAGTATTTGGCGAGCGCCGTTTTGTCCTACTAATTTTGGCGGTCCTTGAACTCACCCTAGTTTGTTTACATGTACAACTTTCTCCGACTTTCTAGGACGTGTTTTATGCCACTTCTTTTTCTGTCTCATTTTGTAAACCAAACTTTTAACGTTGTGCGTGAATGCACAAAGGTGAGTTTTGTTGATGTTATTGACTTGTGTGGAGTGCTAATTGGGCATATTTGGTCACTGCATGACTGCAAGCTAATCGATGCTAACATGCTATTTAGGCTAGCTATATGTACATATTGCATCATTATGCCTCATTTGTAGCTATATTTGAGGTCATTTAGTTTCCTTTAAGTCCTCTTAATTCAATTTATATCTCATGACACACTATCTGTATATAATATGGCTTTTATTTTTTTTTGAGGCTCCAGACAGATTTGTTTTTGTATTTTTGGTCCAATATGGCTCTTTCAACATTTTGGGTTGCCGACCCCTGACCTATAGCCTACCATGTTTACCTTTTGTAAATGACTTCCCTTTTGTACTTATTGGAGGACATTTAGGTGCTTAATTGCAGGTGTCAATCAGGACACCCCTATTAATTAGATACTTGAATTTTCCCCAAGTACAACAAACAAATCTGACAGTGTCTCATTAGTTGCTTTTGTAATATGTTTTTTAATTGTAAAGAGACTATCAGGACACCTTCTACGTTTATCTTCACAACCTGGATGTGTTTTTCCTTTTTGTTTATAGATAGCTGCCCTGCAGAAAGGAGGAGACAGCTTTCCACTCATTGCAACCTCAGGAAAAGTGCTCGGAAAGGTGCGACAATGGATGAATGCACAAATGAATACTAAAACGCTGTGAAGTCCCTCTCTTCCACTCAAAGTGTGAACATGGACAACGAAGCAAAAACGGTTGAAGTGTCACAGCCATTGTATGTTTGCAGGCGCTGCGTAGTTCGGACAAGAGCACAAAGCCGGTATATGTGTCAGTCGGCCATAAGATCAGTCTGGATACAGCTGTGCGCCTCACACACGCCTGTTGTCGCTTCCGAGTCCCAGAGCCCATCAGACAGGTAACAGAGAAGACACTCTAACAACACACACTAACAGTCACACCATCACGGTGGCGTATGTCGGAACACTGACAAAAAGGTAATAAACCAGCACTGGCAGGGAGCAACAGGTGAAACTAAAAAAAAAAAAACCCAGTGAAGTTGGTACGTTGTGTAAATGGTAAATATAAACAGAATACGAAGATTTGCAAATCCCGCTGAATAGACAAGATATTTAATGTTGAAACCGAGAAATGTAATTTTTTTTTGCAAATAATCATTAACTCAGAATTTAATGGCAGCAACACATTGCTAAACAGTTGGCACAGGGGCATTTTTACCACTTAAAGGCCTACTGAAAGCCACTACTACCGACCACGCAGTCTGATAGTTTATATATCAATGATGAAATCTTAACATTACAACACATGCCAATATGGCCGGGTTAACTTATAAAGTGCAATTTTAAATTTCCCGCTAAACTTCCGGTTGAAAACGTCTATGTATGATGACGTATGCGCGTGACGTCAATAGTTAAACGGAAGTATTCGGATCCCATTGAATCCGATACAAAAAACTCTGTTTTCATTTCAAAATTCCCCAGTATTCTGGACATCTGTGTTGGTGAATCTTTTGCAATTTGTTTAATGAACAATGAAGACTGCAAAGAAGAAAGCTGTAGGTGGGATCGGTGTATTAGCGGCTGGCTGTAGCAACACAACCAGGAGGACTTACTTGGATAGCAGACGCGCTAGCCGACGCTAGCCGCAAACCGCACGGATGATCGGGTGAAGTCTTTCGTCGCGCCGTCGATCGCTGGAACGCAGGTGAGCACGGGTGTTGATGAGCAGATGAGGGCTGGCTGGCGTAGGTGGATAGCTAATGTTTTTAGCATAGCTCTGTGAGGTCCGGTTGCTAAGTTAGCTTCAATGGCGTCGTTAGCAACAGCATTGTTAACCTTTGCCAGGCTGGAAAGCATTAACCGTGTATTTACATGTCCATGGTTTAATAGTATTGTTGATCTTCTGTCTACCCGTCCAGTCAGGGATTTATTTATTTTGTTTCTATATGCAGTTAAGCACGATGCTATCACGTTAGCTCCGTAGCTAAAGTGTTTCGTCGATGCATTGTCGTGGAGATAAAAGTCACTGTGAAAGTCCATTTCGCGTTCTCGACTCTCATTTTCAAGAGGATATAGTATCCGAGGTGGTTTGAAATACAAATCCGTGATCCACACTAGAAAAAGGAGAGAGTGTGGAATCCAATGAGCCAGCTTGTACCTAAGTTACGGTCAGAGCGAAAAAAGATATGTCTTGCACTGCCTCTCTAGTCCTTCACTCTAACGTTCCTCATCCACGAATCTTTCATCCTGGCTCAAATTAATGGGGTAATCGTCGCTTTCTCGGTCCAAATCGCTCTAGCTGCATTGAAAACAATAGGAAAATGTGAGGAGACTTTCAACTGACTACGTCACGCTACTTCCGGTAGGGGCAAGGCTTTTTTTTATCAGATACCAAAAGTTGCGATCTTTATCGTCGTTGTTCTCTACTAAATCCTTTCAGCAAAAATATGGCAATATCGCGAAATGATCAAGTATGACACATAGAATAGATCTGCTATCCCCGTTTAAATAAAAAAAAATAATTTCAGTAGGCCTTTAAGGTTTCTTCTAAAAGTAGATGATTAATCATGTAAAAATTTTGCAAAGTAATAGTTGTTTCACTTATTAAGTTGTTTAAAATGTAAAATGTTAGAGGTGTTGTTCGCATCTTCCTCACAGTTAGATTTTTCAAAGCAAAACACCAATAGCGAGCTCATGTTACCATTAGTTAGAGCACGTTTGTTTGACAATTGTGTATATTTTCCACAATTGTTACCGGCCCGAATACAATGGTTGGTGTTTACGGCGGTCACTCACCTGGTCTCGCCAACACGTGCGCGGAGAGATCGCGTGCACACACACAAAAGCACGTGCAGGCGTTACGTAAGTACGTAACTACGTCATTGCGTACTAGAAGTCGTAAGATGGCGGGATACAATGTGTAAAATTTGTTGAAAAGTTGGCGTCGCTCGGCATCTGTGCAAAAGTTTTTTCAGCCCAGTTAGGGTGTACCTCAGTCAGATTAGGGTGTGCATCTCTTTCAAGCCTTTTGCTGTTGGCATGTACTCCCTGATGATTACCTTTTTGTTACTAAAGTAAACATGTTTTTATCAATACTTTTCAATTTGTGAGTTACATCTTTCATAGCACAAATGATCTGTTTAATTTAGTTTAGTCTTTATTTGAAAGGACAATGCACAGAGACATTAAGCCCAAAGACAGATATGTTCTGCACCAGATGATAGCTAAATAGTTCATTTCCATCTGCAGTCCCTGGCTACCTAAATTAAAAAGATACAAGAACATGCAATAAAATTATACTGTAGCATGCAATCAAATTAAGAAAAGTCATAAAACGCCCTTTCATTGACACATACTTATACATTACAACCACCCCTCCTTTACATCAATACATGCTCTTGTTCACATCTGTCATCATTTGTAAAAACAACCATGATTTTAACACACACACAACTCACAGCTTACAATAAAAATGTTATCATGCATAAATATAATACACATTAAGTTGACATGTCCAACATTGTGCCCACCTCAGTGACCGTGGGAGCAGCTTTGATTGCTCCAAAGCCACTCTTTAACTTCAATTGTGAATGAAGAGTAATCTGTTAGACTTTTCAAGTTTGTTGTGAGGTCGTTCCAGAATCTAATCGCTTTATATCAGGGGTGTCCAAACTTTTTCCACTGAGGGCCGCACACTGAAAAATCAAAGCAAGCAAGGGCCATTTTGATATTTTTTTATATAAAAAACCAATACAATATATGTGCAGTATAAAAAATATACATTTAGGCCTCCACTCAAGCTTGATCCTGGGGACCCCAAAGGGTTTTGGTCAAAAAAATATTAAAAATGTGTCATTATTCAGTATTATTATTTTTATTATTATTCAAGTTTTAAATCTCTAGATCAACATTTGGTCTACCTGTCAATATAACGTTTTTAAAGATTTAAGTTGTATGCTCTTTTTGTCAAAGAAAACCCAGTTTTTTTATGGAAAAAACACAAAATATGCAATATTTTCACCCAATAAAATTTTTAAGTGGAATATTTGAGATTATATAACAATTGGAGCCTAAAAATGTCAATAACTCATAACACCATTGATTTTAATTCATTATTTTTTTTTTAGCAATGGCACTTAAAAACAAATCACTCTAAAATTATTGTGGATCCAAAAGGGTCCTACTCATTAAAGTGTTAAAAAATAAATTGTAATTTTTTTTTTACGGTTTACTTTTAACACAATAATCTCGAGATCAACTTCAGATCTATCCGTCAATTATAAGTTCTATTGTTTTTTATGTTTTTTGTTTGTTCGTTTTAGGCCCTTCTTTAAAAAAAAAAAAAAACAGCTCAGTTTTTTGTATGGCAAACACAAAATATGCAACATGTTCCCCAAAAAATATCTCAAAGTGGAATATTTAATGTGGCGTAATTAGAGCTTTGAATAGGTCAATAATTCATAATGACATTGATTTTGATTCATTATTATTTTTTAAAGAAAGAAACAGCCTGCATGGCAGCTTTGTGTTATTAGAGTAAACATTGCAACATTTTCTTGTTACATTTCACCTGTTTGCTCTTTTATACCACTTTTTATGTTTTTAATTTTTTTTCAATAGTATTTTTAAAATGTGCCGTGGGGCCGTTAAAAAAGGACCTGCGGGCCGCACTTTGGACACCCCTGCTTTATATGAAAAGGCTGATAGTGCAAAAGAGGTTTTACATCTGGGTACGCTACACTGCCCCCTGGTGGAGGCTCGTGTGTTTCTTGTTGTCACAGCAGATGTGAGCTGGACAAAGTGCCTAAGTGGCGCTGGTGCAGTTTTATTTAGTATTTGATGGGCCATTCGTATTGAGGCTAATCTCTGAATGTTAGCAAAATTTAACGATCCATATATTGAAGAACTAAACAGTGATGGTGGTGTTGTGGTTTTCGGTCAAGGATTTTGAGCGATTGTTTGTGCAAGGTTTCCAATGGCCTCAGTGTCATTTTGCTTGCCTGGGACCAACATGTTGTACAATAATAAAAACGAGACATAATCATTGCATTAAAAAAAGTTTGAGCTGCCTCCAGCGTTAACAAATTGCTGATACATTTGAACATTTTTATGTTGTACTTAAGTCTCTGGCACATCTGTTTGGGTCTAAAATGACACCCAGGTAACGATAATCACTAACATGTTGTATTATTTCCTTATTAACAGTTATATTTGGAAAGGATGACGCTTTAGACCTGCTCAGTGGCCTAGTGGTTAGAGTGTCCGCCCTGAGATCGGTAGGTTGTGAGCTCAAACCCCGACCGTGTCATACCAAAGACGATAAAAATGGGACCCATTACTTCCCTGCTTGGCACTCAGCATCAAGGGTTGGCATTAGGGATGTCCGATAATATCGGCCTGCCGATATTATCGGCCGATAAATGCGTTAAAATGTAATATCGGAAATTATCGGTATCGTTTTTTTTATTATCTGTATCGTTTTTTTATTTTTAAAACATTTTTTTTTTTATTAAATCAACATAAAAAACACAAGATACACTTACAATTAGTGCACCAACCCAAAAAACCTCCCTCCCCCCATTTCTTTCTGTTATCAATATTCTGGTTCCTACATTATATATCAATATATATCAATACAGTCTGCAAGGGATACAGTCCGTAAGCACACATGATTGTGCGTGCTGCTGGTCCACTAATAGTACTAACCTTTAACAGTTAATTTGACTCATTTTCCTGAATTACAAGTTTCTATGTAACTGTTTTTATATTGTTTTACTTTCTTTTTTATTCAAGAAAATGTTTTTAATTTAGTTATCTTATTTTATTATTTTTTTTAAAAAGTACCTTATCTTCACCATACATGGTTGTCCAAATTAGGCATAATAATGTGTTAATTCCACGACTGCATATATCGGTTGATATCGGTATCTGTAATTAAAGAGTTGGACAATATCGGGATATCGGCAAAAAGCCATTATCGGACATCCCTAGTTGGCATCACCAAAATGATTCCCGAGCGCGGCCACCGCTGCTGCTCACTGCTCCCCTCACCTCCCAGGGGGTGGAACAAGGGGATGGGTCAAATGCTGAGGGTAATTTCACCACACCTAGTGTGTGTGACTATCAGTGGGACTTTAACGTTTTTTTTGTTTTTTTTTTTTAAATATTTCCATCCATTTTCTTCCGCTTATCCGAGGTCGGGTCGCGGGGGCAGCAGCCTAAGCAGAGAAGCCCAGACTTCCCTCTCCCCAGCCACTTCGTCCAGCTCCTCCCGGGGGATCCCGAGGCGTTCCCAGGCCAGCCGGGAGACATAGTCTTCCCAACGTGTCCTGGGTCTTCCCCGTGGCCTCCTACCGGTCGGACGTGCCCGAAACACCAGGGAGGCCTTCAGGTGGCATCCTGACCAGATGCCCGAACCACCTCATCTGGCTTCTCTCGATGTGGAGGAGCAGCGGCTTTACTTTAAACTCCTCCCAGATGGCAGAGCTTCTCACCCTATCTCTAAGGGAGAGACCCGCCACCGGGTGGAAAAAAATAATTTCAGCCGCTTGTACCCGTGATCTTGTCCTTTCGGTCATGACCCAAAGCTCATGACCATAGAGGTGAGGATGGGAACGTATATCGACCGGTAAATTGAGAGCTTTGCCTTCCGGCTCAGCTCCTTCTTCAACACAACTGATCGATACAGCGTCCGCATTACTGAAGACGCCGCACCGATCCGCCTGTCGATCTCACGATCCACTCTTCCCTCACTCGTGAACAAGACTCTGAGGTACTTGAACTCCTCCACTTGGGGCAAGATCTCCTCCCCAACCCGGAGATGGCACTCCACCCTTTTCCGGGCGAGAACCATGGACTCGGACTTGGAGGTGCTGATTCCCATCCCAGTAGCTTCACACTCGGCTGCGAACCGATCCAGTGAGAGCTGAAGATCCTGGCCAGATGAAGCCATCAGGACCACATCATCTGCAAAAAGCAGAGACCTAATCCTGCAGCCACCAAACCGGATCCCCTCAACGCCCTGACTGCGCCTAGAAATTCTGTCCATAAAAGTTATGAACAGAATCGGTGACAAAGGGCAGCCTTGACGGAGTCCAACCCTCACTGGAAACGGGTCCGGGTTTTTTATATTTGTTTACAAAATACATTGTTGCCGTTTTCTTCATGTTTAATGTAAGACTAGAGTCACGTAGCCATCTTGCCACCTGCTCCATGGTTGCTGTAAGTTTTTGAGCAACCTGTCATGCAAGGATTAAAGTGACATTGCAGTTAGCTTCCGAGATTGTGAGCATTTACACTACCGTTCAAAAGTTTGGGGTCACATTGAAATGTCCTTATTTTTGAAAGAAAAGCACTGTACTTTTCAATGAAGATAACTTTAAACTAGTCTTAACTTTAAAGAAGTACACTCTATACATTGCTAATGTGGTAAATGACTATTCTAGCTGCAAATGTCTGGTTTTTGGTGCAATATCTACATAGGTGTATAGAGGCCCATTTCCAGCAACTATCACTCCAGTGTTCTAATGGTACAATGTGTTTGCTCATTGGCTCAGAAGGCTAATTGATGATTAGAAAACCCTTGTGCAATCATGTTCACACATCTGAAAACAGTTTAGCTCGTTACAGAAGCTACAAAACTGATCTTCCTTTGAGCAGATTGAGTTTCTGGAGCATCACATTTGTGGGGTCAATGAAACGCTCAAAATGGCCAGAAAAAGAGAACTTTCATCTGAAACTCGACAGTCTATTTTTGTTCTCAGAAATGAAGGCTATTCCACAAAATTGTTTGGGTGACCCCAAACTTTTGAACGGTAGTGTACATGAAAATAAAAAATGTGGGTTTTACAATATGTACTTTGAACGATAAAACACTGAATATTGACAACATATGAACGTCAAAAATGCAACAAACACAGCAAAATATGAACGTGAAGGGCAACCCAAAACGTTGCAAGAGCCATATTGGACCAAAAATACAAAAAATAATCTGTCTGGAGCTGCAAAAAATGAAAAGCTGCATAAATGTCTTATAATGAAGGCAACACATGATGTACAGTAAGTGTCTATATTAGCCATATTAGCCTACTATCAAAATGACTATGTGTCACAGGCTGAAGCAAATCTTTGTTGACAGAAATGTTGAAATGTAATATTTATTTTACACATTTTTACAACATTAGATTCTGGTTCTTAGAAATGAAGGCTATTCCACAAAATTGCTTGGGTGACCCCAAACTTTTGAACGGTAGTGTATCGTTAAGAAAATTCTCTTTTTTTTGTCCACGCAATTCTTTATCCACCTGGTAGTGGTAAGAATATTACTGCAACATGTGTTGAATTGCTTGTTTCTCCCTTTTGTTAGTCATCTCCACCGTGTATTGGCAGAAATTCTCCACCCTTGGAAGAATATATGCTGGTGTTGAAAACTCCTGTTATTTTTGTAGCTCTCATGAGAAGACTCCACAGAGATATTGCTTTGACAGCGTCAGGTCTTATTTAACACCCACGTTTTTTTTTTAGGTAGGAAGCAAAACGAGACCCGGTTGTGCTGAGCTGCTGCTCGAAGCTCTTTCCTTCCCCTCTCGTCCACTAGGCTGCGCTGTGTTTCCACTCTTCAGCGTCCTTTTGTGCTTTGTACTGCGACAGAAGCACATCTGCACACACATTTTCAAATCAGTTGCAGACGCAGAAGCATGTATAATGTTTCTTTCACCACAGTGTGAGCGTGGTCCTTGTAGCTTGTAGGAGGGGAGTGGGGGTGTCTGAGTGGCAGCAGCAGATTGTGGACAGCACAGGACAACTCTAACCTTCTTTACATTCTAATTGAGTTTTTTTCCCCACACTCTTGTTCTCTCTGTTCAAGCATTGTTTCTCCACTTGAACACAGGGAGTGTAATGGGTCTATGTCCAAAACCCAAAACCAGTGAATTTGGCAGGTTTTGTAAATCTGTTGATAAAAACAGAATACAATGATTTGCAAATCCTTTTCAACCTATATTCAATTGAATAGACTGCAAAGACAAGATTCTTAACATTCAAACTGGTAAACTTTGTTATTTTTTTTGCAAATATTAGCTCATTTGGAATTTGATGCCTGCAACATGTTTCAAAAAAGCTGGCACAAGTGGCAAAAAAACGGAATGCTCATCAAACACTTATTTGGAACATCCCACAGGTGAACAGGCTAATTGGGAACAGGTGGGTGCCATGATTGAGTATAAAAGAATCTGGAGAAATCACTGCAAGTAAGCGGCAATGCCCGTGATCTTTGATCCCTCAGGCGGTATTGCATAAAAAAAGCAACATCAGTGTGTAAAGGACATCACCACATGGGCTCAGGAACACTTCAGAAAACCACTGTCAGTAACTACAATTTGTCACTACATCTGTAGGTGCAAGTTAAAACTCTTAATGTGCAAAGCGAAAAGCCATTTATCAACAACACCCAGAAACGCCGCCGGCTTCGCTGGGCCCGAGCTCATCTAAGATGGACTGAGTCCACATTTCAAATTGTTTTTTGTAAAATGTGGACGTCGTGTCCTTCGGACCAAAGAGGAAAAGAACCATCCGGACTGTTCTAGGCGCAAAGTTGAAAAGCCAGCATCTGTGATGGTATGGGGGTGTATTAGTGCCCAAGGCATGGGTAACTTACACATCTGTGAAGGCACCATTAAAGCTGAAAGGTACATACAGGTTTTGGAGCAACATATGTTGTCATCCAAGCAACGTTATCATGGACGCCCCTGCTTATTTCAGCAAGACAATGCCAAGCCACATTCTGCACGTGTTACAACAGCGTGGCTTCATAGTAAAAGAGTACGGGTACTAGACTGGCCTGCCTGTAGTCCAGACCTGTCTCCCATTGAAAATGTGTGGCGCATTATGAAGTCTAAAATACCACAACAAAGACCCCGGACTGTTGTTAAAAGGAAAGACCATGTAACACAGTGGTAAAAATGCCCCTGTGCCAACTTTTTTATGTGTTGCTGCCATTAAATTCTAAGTTAATGACTATTTGCAAAAAAAGAATAACTCTCTCAGTTTGAACATTAAATATCTTGTCTTTGCAGTCTATTCAATTGAATATAAGTTGAAAAGGATTTGCAAATCATTGTATTCTGTTTTTATGTACCATTTACACAACGTGACCACTTCACTGGTGTTGGGTTTTGTACATAACAGTACAATTCCAAACCAATCCCAGCCCAGCAACACTCCAAATAGCAATCCACAGAGCAATTGAGAGGACACACTAGCGCAACACAATAAACAAAAAGGTCAAACAAATAATGACTGTCAACAACAGCATCAATAAAAATAAGAACCCAACATAACTGTGATTAAAAAGACTAAACAACAATAAGCAAACAAAAGACTGTTATTATCACTCATCATTTCCATCGCCATCACAGCCATTCATAAAAACAATAGTGTCACAGAGGCTTAAACTTGTAGTGCATCTCATAAGCTTGACAACACACTGTATCCAATATTTACCACAGTAAAGAAACAGTCATTATTTAGAATCATTTAATAGTTGAAACAAATTCATATAATGGATCCCATATTCGGCAGCACGGTGGTATAGTGCATGTGCCTCACAATACGAAGGTCCTGAGTTTGATCTCGGGCTCGGGGTCTTTCTGTGTGGAGTTTGCATGTTCTCCCCGTGACTGCGTGGGTTCCCTCCAACTCAATCACCACAATTGTACTATAAAATATACAGTGTTTTTTGCATAATATTACGGTAAATGGAAACACTTTACCATCGTTTTTATTTCATTCTGGCAACTGAGCTGCCAATTTTTTACCGTTAAAAAAGCGGTGATACTGTTTTACCATTAACAACAAAAATAACAACCATAGATCAGGGGAGTCAAACGTACGACCCGAGGGCCGGATCAGGCCCACGAACAGATTTTATCCGGCCCGCGGGATGAGTTTGCTAAGTATAAAAATTAACCTGAAGTTTTTGAATGAAAAAAAAACTGCTGTTCTAAATGTGTCCACTGGATGTCGCAACAGCAATTCTTTGTATATTTGTTAGATGATGCTACATACAGTATGTACAAAATAAACCACACAATGTTAGTACATCAGTTGAGGAAAATGATCAAACTACTTAAATAACATCCTGTAATTTTATTTTAATATACAATTTTTTATCTCGATACATTGAAAATTAACACCAAAGAGTTGCCTGATCAACATTATCACAGAATTTATTCAGAAAATATCAATAACAAGAAATAAAGGTAGAATACTATTAACCGCAACATGTAAGTGTAAAAAAAAAAACAACAACATTATGATTTGTACATTTTCAGAATGTGCTTGTTCTATTTTTAAACAAAGAAAACAATCTGAAGTTGTCTTTATTTGTAAGTTATCGTGCCATGATTTTACCAGTCCGGCCCACTTGGGAGTGGATTTTTCTCCTTGTGATCTAAAATGAGTTTGACATCCCATAGATCTTACAGTAATAACACTGGCAGCTCAGTCGACAGAACTTCCCGTAAAAAAAACAGTGGTAGAGTTTTTTCAATTTTATAGTAATATGATTGGCAACACTAAATTGGCCCTAGTGTGTGAGTGTGAGTGTGAATGTTGTCTGTCTATCTGTGTTGGCCCTGCGATGAGGTGGCGACTTGTCCAGGGTGTACCCCGCCTTCAGCCCGATTGTAGCTGGGATAGGCTCCAGCGCCCCCCGCGAACCCGAAGGGAATAAGCGGTAGAAAATGGATGGATGGATGCTGTAAAAAACAGCAAAATTTTACAGTAAAATGTATTGTCATTTTTTACAGTGTACAATTTGATGGATAACTTGCTCTAAAACCATAAGTCAAGCAGAAATGTAAGTATTTTAACAAGATAAAATGTTTGGAAAGTATGATCATGTATATTTTTTGCTATATTGGATAATATTAAAGTTTAAAAGGTATGCAATTACATGCATTGTTTCTGTTAAAATGGAAAGAACAAATACATTTAGTAAGAAAAGATAAAGTACTTTATTGAAACATATTATTTCCAGGCCTTTGTGGGCCACGTAAAATTATGTGGCGGGCCAGATCTGGCCCCCGGGCCTTGAGTTTGATATCACTGAGTTAGAACGTCAACGTCTATCCATTTTTTAAATATTACTGTTTTTGTTATGGTGCATATTGACAGATTCGCAAGTTTACTATTTGATGACAGATGACTAAATTGATGCAGATCTCTAAACCACAGAAAACGAACAAATGAACAGCGTTCAGTGTTTAGAAGTAGGAATCATCACAATCTGACTTGACTTTGGAAACTGATCAGGGCTTCTGTACACAACCTCTTGGATTTTCAAAACCATTCAGGGCTTGATGCAGGGTCAGGTCTGGGCCATTCCAAAACGTTCATTATCTGCTGAGGCTCTGAATTTTGGGTCTTCAAAAGGTGAAATTCCTTTTCATCTTTCAAGCAGAAGGCCTGATAGTATGTGTTAGAACTGACTGGGATCAGATTCTGCTGAGGAAAAACATAGCATAGCAGTGTGAAAAGTGGTGCTCTTTTTGTGGTTCCATTGCAGTGTTGATGTTAAGGTACAGACGGTGCTTGTTTTGGGAAGATTTAATCTATTGCATTTTTTATACCCACAGTTCTCTTTCGGCGCAATAGACGTGTTCCGCTATTTGCTGGAATTTGGAAATAATACAAAATTGATGTCTCTGGTTGTTGCTACAGTATGTTGCTGAAAGTCTCCGTGCTAATGGACCCCTGTGTTCCCTTCTCACTTTTGTTTCTGCTGTTGTCAAAACGAGATAAACTCCCCAAGTCCCAAGAGGGACTGAACGAGTGTCATCATTAAATAGTAAAGGTTGATGGTTGAATGTTCACTATAGGAGAATACAAAACCCAAAACCAGTGAAGTTGGCAAGTTGTGTAAATGGTAAATAAAAACAGAATACAATGATTTGTAAATCCCTTTCAACTTATATTCAATTGAATAGACTGCAAAGACAAGATATTTAATGTTGGAACTGAGAAAGATCTTTTTTTTTTTGCAAATACTCATTAACTTAGAATTTAATGGCAGCAACACATTGCAAAAAAGTTGGCACAGGGGCATTTTTACCTCTGTGTTACATGGCCTTTCCTTTTAACAACACTCAGTAAACGTTTGGGAACTGAGGAGACACATTTTTGAAGCTTTTCAGGTGGAATTATTTCCCATTCTTGCTTGATGTACAGCTTAAGTTGTTCAACAGTCCGGGGTCTCCGTTGTGGTATTTTAGGCTTCATAATGTGCCACACATTTTCAATGGGAGACAGGTCTGGACTACAGGCAGGCCAGTCTAGTATTATGAAGCCACGCTGTTGTAACACGTGCAGAATGTGGCTTGGCATTGTCTTGCTGAAATAAGCAGGGGCGTCCATGATAACGTTGCTTGGATGGCAACATATGTGGCTCCAAAACTTGTATGTACCTTTCAGCCAGGGCCGGCCCGTGGCATAGGCCGTATAGGCAAATGCTAAGGGCGCCGTCCATCAGGGGGCGCCACGCCAGTGCCACAAATGTTGGAGAAAAAAAAAAAAAAGTTGGTACTATTATTTCTAAATACAAAAAATAATCCCACGTTAATTAAAATGCAAAGTAAAGCCTATTTAATTGAAATATTATTTGTTACAACATTACGCCCCCCGCACGGTGCGCCCCCTCCCTTCCCGTATCATGATTCTTTTTGGATGTCACCACATCAAAAAATCAACACAAGATGTCAAAACGGCCAAAACTGTCAGGTGTCTAGGGAAGAAAAAATAGAAAAGAAGAGGAGGAGAAACGAGAAAAAGACAGAGGTAGCAGGTAGGTAACGTTAGCCTACATGAAATTATTTGTCTGTTACAGAATGTGATAGTAACCTGGCTTTTTAGCATTAAGCTAATGTTACATGATTCGGCAATTGCTAATCAATAAATAGCTAGTTCTGTTTTAACGTCGTGTTAATGTGGAGGGGGCTAAATTGTTATGGAAAATAATAATGTAACGTTAGGTAATTACAGTACTCCCACCTTACATTCCTCAGGGACATTTGTATTAGATCTTTTAAGCAGGTGTTTTTTGTTTACATTGTTATTGCCTTCTGGTTAGCTAATGTTTGCCCTGCAGGTAATAGTCACTTTTCCACCCCTTTATATATTAGGTATAGTTGTAAGCCTAGTTGTTAAAGTGCACATCATTAATGTTAATTAAGCAATATCATATGAGAGGGAATGCTGTTTTTTAATTTGAGCACTGCTGTGATTCGGTTAAAGATAATCATAACATAACATTCTCATATAATATGTTAATTTGCTTTCTTTAAGTAAAACAAAAGGTCAAAGACAAAGCTATTCGGTTTCTTGTGAGTATATACACTTCACTGCCGATGTGGGGGGGCGCCACCTAAAATCTTGCCTAGGGCGCCAGATTGGTTAGGGCCAGGCCTGCTTTCAGCATTAATGGTGCCTTCACAGATGTGTAAGTTACCCATGCCTTGAGCACTAATACACCCCCATACCATCACAGATGCTGGCTTTTCAACTTTGCGCCTATAACAGTCCGGATTGTTCTTTTCCCCTTTGGGGAGAAGACGCTGTCGAAGGTGAGCCACGTAAATAAGACCGCCCACAAAACGCCGCATCCTGAAGCGACTGTCAGAAAGTGACTTGAAGATGATCTGTAAAACATCATCTATGCAACATTTTGACCAAAGAACCACCATCACATGTTAGGTAGACCTCAAGGAAGTGTTTTACATTTTGAAAAAAATCATAATATGACCACTTTTGATGTGCCTTTTGTATGAAAATAGACCTGAATAGACCATCTTATCAGCAGTGCGCCTTATAATCCGGCGTGTTCTATAATCCGAAAAATACGGTACACGTTGCAACTCTCCAAAATACTGTGTGAGTTCTGAGCGATTCTGTAATAGCTCATCCATACCAAAAAAAAAGCGAAATTATAAACTTACAGAATGATAGTAAATACAGAACGTACAGATCTGTATTGGGCCTGTCTCCAAAAATGTATGTGGATGCAGATAATTACTGTTACCCCCCGCCCCCAAAAAGCAATAACGGATTGCAATGCCCGTGGATTGTCGCCATGTGGTATATTTCATTCTTTTTTTAGTAGATGGCAGGCACACATGCCTCCCTGTGGGCTGTGAATATTGACGAGATGACAAGACAATCTAATTAGTGACTTTGTCATTGCTCTAAAGCAGGGGTGTCCAAAGTGCGGCCCGGGGGCCATTTGCGGCCCGCAGGTAATTTTTTAACGGCCCCACAGCACATTCTAAAAATACGATGAACAAAAAATAAAAAAACATAAAAAGTGGTATAAAAGAGCAAACAGGTGAAATGTAACAAGAAAATGTTGCATTATTTAATCTAATAACACAAAGCTGCCATGCAGGCTGTTTCTTTCTTTCAAAAAAAATAATGAATCAAAATCAATGTCATTATGAATTATTGACCTATTCAAGGCTCCATTTACTTCACATTAAATATTCCACTTTGAGATATTTTGGGGGGAAAATGTTGCATATTTTTATTGGTTGCCATTTAAAAAACAAAGTTTTTTAAAGAAGGGCCTAAAACG
Source organism: Entelurus aequoreus (assembly GCF_033978785.1). Lineage (NCBI taxonomy): Eukaryota > Metazoa > Chordata > Actinopteri > Syngnathiformes > Syngnathidae > Entelurus > Entelurus aequoreus. The sequence goes on from NC_084752.1 coordinate 11,111,591, forward strand.
AACAAACAAAAAACAAAAACAACAATAAAACGTATAATTGACGGATAGATATGAAGTTGATCTTGAGACTATTGTGGTAAAAGTTAAAAAAAATGTTGGATTAATTTTTTTAAACTTTACTGAGCAGTACCCTTTTGGATCCCTAATAATTTTAGTGGGAATTTTTTTTTTTTAAGTGTCATTGCTAAAAAAAATAATGAATTAAAATCAATGTTGTTATGAGTTATTGACCTTTTTAAGACTCCAATTATTATATAATCTCAAATATTCCACTTTAAAATTTTATTGGGGGAAAATATTGCATATTTTGTGTTTTTTTCCCATAAAGAAACACGGTTTTCCTTGACAAAAATGGCATACAACTTAAATCTTTAAAAGCGTTATATTGACAGATAGACCTAATGTTGATCTAGAGATTTAAACCTTGAATAATAATAATAATACTAAATAATGACACATTTGTAATATTTTTTTTGGGGTCCCCGGGATCAAGTCTGAGTGGAGGCCTAAATGTATCTTTTTTATACATATATTGTATTGGTTTTTAAAATAAAAAATATCAAAATGGCCTCCGCTTGCTTTGATTTTTCAGTGTGCGGCCCTCAGTGGAAAAAGTTTGGACACCCCTGCTCTAAAGCAAAACCATGACATCATTGCCTTTGATCCTGTGCTTTTTTTTTTTAAAACTGTTTGGGCAACTGAAATGTCCATAAAATGTTACATGTTTTATTACAGCAGGATTTTATGGTAAGCTTCAATTGACCTGCCTCCTTTTGAAAATATGTGGCACTTGAAGTGCTAAATATTGTCCTCTTTGAAACAAAATCCCCTGTAAGTAATCCGCATGAATTTTGCATTTTGCTGATCCAAACCCGCCGACTGTGATGGCTTACAGCAAATAGCAATGTAATCGCATATATCACTGGTGAGTAGCACACCTTAATGGGAAGCTTATTTTCTTCCTCCTTGCAATCTGTGAGTGTACAGAGTGGTAAGGAGGCCTCTTAGTTGATACGATCCCACATTTCTAGTATCCGTTCTGTGACACATACACACACTGTAGTTGTGGGCTGCTGCTAGTCTACTGGTCATTATCTCTTTGCGGGAATCAATGAAACCTCTCATCCCTGATGGGAAGACATCTACTAATAATGGGACTCTACGGCGCTACCTGAGAGACACAGTAACAGCATATTTCCTCTCTCTACCGTACATTTTTAAATATATCTCCGGTCTCCTGACAGCATTCACTTACCGCATGCATTGCTCAGCTTCCTGTGTGCATTTTGCTCATGAAAAATACATGTTTTATATGTTGGAAATTCTTGACTTTCCTTTTTACAAATTGTCTGTGAAGACTGAATACAGTATTTTACTCATTATAAGGCAACACTTAAATCCTTTTTATTTTTTTTTGCTCAAATCTCGACAGTGCGCCTTATAACCTGGTGCGCCTAATGTACGGAATAATTCTGGTTTTACTTACCGACCTCAAAGCTATTTTATTTGGTACATGGTGAAATGATAAGTGTGACCAGTAGATGGCAGTCACACATGAGAGATACATTATATTGCCAAAAGTATTTGACCACCCATCCAAATGATCAGAATCAGGTGTCCTAATCACTTGGCCTTCCACAGGTGTATTATATCAAGCACTTAGGCATGGACACTGTTTCTACAAACATCAGGATGCGCCGTTTTGTGGGCGGTTTTATTTACTTGGCTCACTTTCGACAGCGTCTTCTCCCCGTCATCTTTGTTGTAGCGGTGTAGCGTGCAAGGACGGGAGTGGAAGAAGTGTCGAAAGATGGCGCTAGCTGTTTTAATGACATTCAGACTTTACTTCAATCAATAACGGAGCAGCATCTCCTCATCCGTGGCTCACTAGTGCAACAACAACACCGGAAATGTGTCCCATGAAAAACCGCCCGACCGGAACCCTCTAATAACTAAAGTTCCTTGGGTGAATAATGTAAACTCACTACACCGGTATGTTTTAGCGCTTCCATAGCGAGTCTACTGACTTTATGCCACTTTATGCTACTTTATATTAGAAATGGCAAAAGCAGAGGATGAATGTCACATAACAAGAAGATAGAGGAAAAAGAAGAAGTCCCCACGGACTCCACATTTTCAGGACTTATGCAGATCTCTAATACACATCAGCAGGTACCAGAAGGTAAGAGAAGTTAATTTTGCATAATATTGCAAAACAAAACGCCAGATAATATGTCTGCTAATAGGTGCTATTTTGCGGTCCTTATACACACATCATAATAATTCTTGACTACGGTAGCCTTAATGCACCAACAATCCATCAAGCGGTGCGGTTTCAAAGTCGTACTAAAACATTTTGACAGATTTTTGAGTGCCGTGTGTAATGTTTTACAGTATATTCTCAATGGAACATTTAACGTTTTGGTGTTGTTTACTGGCGCCATATTGCAGTCTACACGTATCTCTTATGTGTGACTGCCATTTACTGGTCACACTTATCAAATAAAATTGCTTCAAGGTCAGTAAGCACAACCATAATTATTCCGTACATTAGGTGCACAGGGTTATAAGGTGCACCGTCGATTTTTAAGAACATGAAAGGATTTTAAGTGCGCCTTATAGTCCGAAAAATATGGTATGTCCATGACATGAGCTGGTCTCGGACTGCTTGCTTGTTTTAAATGAATTCTCTTTCGTTTCTCTCAAATTGGTTCGTTTGAGCGTAATAATAATAATTAGTGTTATTTATAGGGTGCCTCTCTGGGGCCTTTTGGACACTGTACACAACAACAAATAAGGAGCAATAAAAACATTACAGATTTGGATAAGAAACAAGAGACAGAACATTGCAGATGTGAGCTAAAAACATAAATAGCTAGCATTAAAGTAATTATGTCGGGAGTAAGTGTGTTTTAAGCCTTGATCTGAAGATACCCTGAAGAATGTCAGCATATGTGGATGTGTAGTATGTCTAAATTGATAGCAACACGTGCAAAAACACAAGTGACAGGTGAAAATATCAATTAAGTTAAAGTTAAAGTACCAATGATTGTCACACACACACACTAGGTGTGGTGAAATTTGTCCTCTGCATTTGACCCATCCCTTTGATCACCCCCTGGGAGGTGAGGGGAGCAGTGGGCAGCAGCGGTGCCGCGCCCGGGAATCATTTTTTGTGATTTTACCCCCAACCCTTGATGCTGAGTGCCAAGCAGGGAGGTAATGGGTCCCATTTTTATAGTCTTTGGTATGACTCGGCCGGGGTTTGAACTCACAACCTAGCGATCTCAGGGCGGACACTCTAACCACTAGGCCACTGAGTAGGTTGAGTAGTAAGATTAACACAATCGCTCAGGTGCTGCCAGCTGTAACAGTTGACTTGTAGAACTCCTCTAAACGCAGAGGAAGTGTGTGATTGATTTAAATCTGAACTCTCCTTTGGGCCCTCAGGCTGTCTAAATGTTAATATATGACTGTCTGACATTCTGCTGCTGCAACCACTGGACTCCGGGTCCGCAGCAGAGACGTGGGAGTTAGCAATAAATTGCACCATTCCGACTCAACCCGAAAGGACCACTAATGATTGATATTGAAATGGTTTAGCTTGAACCAAAAGTTTGGGAAGGTGGATTCAAGTGCAGGAGACGGACTGAGACTGCATAAAGAAGTTAGGACGGAGAAGAAACCCGAAAGGACACAGCTGCAGAGTTGAAGGACTAAATGGTGGAGGTAGTGTTACAGGTGTTGAAACATGATTGTTATTGTTAGTGCTCTCCTCTTTCTCTGACCTTGTGTTGCGATTGACTAATTTACATTTAAATAGTCTTATACTTATTACAATGATGGATGTGATAGATAGATAGATAGATAGATAGATAGATGGATAGATGGATGGGAAGATAATGTTGATAAACCGATACATAGGAAGATAATGCAGATACTCATCATCATCGGCGATCACTCGAAGCGAGCATGATTGTCCTCCTGTTGGTGGGTCCTTCAGGAGAACGCCTGTGCGTGGAATCTTTTAAAGTGGGGAGACTGGTGCACAGACAGCCACCACACTGTCCTTGGCAAAGAGAAGGCCAGGGTCCAATGGCATGGAGACCAAGACAATTGGGGGCCCATCTGCAGCCTTCCTCCGCCTTTGTGACCGCCCACTCCGCCGTTGAGGTCTTTTTCGACAAGGTGGACACGCAGACTCCAACGTCACTTCGTCGCTGTGGGGAGCTGTATCCGATAGCAAGGGAAACCCAGGACGACCGGCACCTCCTCACAGCTGCAGGAGGCTGCCGCAGCTCCGGTCTGTCGGAGGACCGTCTATGGTGCACCTACCAGCACTTGCTTTTCTCTCAGGGTGTGCTCCCCTAGCCTTTTGTCTTCCTAGATTAACCCACAAGGCAGCAGGGCAGTGGTTGAGTGATGCCAGGGCATGTCCACAATCACGCCTCTGGGGACCACTGCAGCTCCAAGATCCCCTGCCATGTTTGCCATGGGCCGCGGGGCCCTAGTTACCGTGTGTGGCCATGCCTGACAGGAGTCTTGGTGAAGGAGAGGCTGTGTACTGGCAGGAGAAGACTGACGCACACGGTTGCTTCTACGTTCACCAAAAGGGCTAGCCAGCGGCAGTGTCTGTATGCGAGAGGTTAACAAGCAGGTGGGAAGTAGACATGCAACCTTCCCTCTAACTACTGCACTAGACGCATCACAACAAGCTGTAGGCTAGGCCCACACACGCACAATGTAGATACTAGATAGACAATGACAGCCTTCACGTGGCCTCCTCTGTGAGTAGTAAGAAATGGTGCAAGACCAGCTTGTGAAACTAATGTTGTCAATCAGTCGTCACCCAGCTGGTGCCCGTCCTGACCATTAAGCATCAAGTTCTGTCAATGCTCCGGCTTAATGTAGAGGGCCTCACCACCGCCAAACTGAAAGTCACCCACCATCTCGCCGACTCCCACAAAGTAGCAGCTGTCCTCCTCCAGGAGACACACTGTGACTGCTGCACTGGTGGTGACCAGGCCTCGGGTCTTTTTTCTTTTGGGTGGGGTCGGACGACTTGGTGGACATGGAGCGGGAAGGATTGACAGGCATGTTTGGGAGCCGTCTGGCTGTTGGTGGGGTGGCTTAGGTGCCTGCTACCTGCTGGGTTGCAGGTCGTGTCCTCCCTTTCCGGAGGGGCTGCGTGTTGTTCAGCCTTCTGTGGCGGTCCACAGCGTGGTCCGCGGCTGTGTGTGGCTGTGGCACTGGCTGTGGCACTGGCTGCGGTCGGATCGATTGGCCGGGCTGTGGATGGGATTGGGGTCGTTAGGTTGGCAGCCTCGGTAGTTGCTGGGTGTGTGCCTTGTTGCAGTTTGCGGGATCGGTCGCCCTTTTGCTTGGATTTCAGCAGCAGCAAATGGGTGATGGTAGTGGTGGTTGCTGTGGAGCTGCCGGCGGTTGGCGTTGCTGTGTTGGGTTGGTGTGGTCGAAGTGCCATGATTGGTGGCCGTGCGCTGATGGAATTGTGGAGACTGTCTGGCATTGGCTTGCTGACTGGCTGGCTGGCTTGGGTGCTGACATGTAGGTGGGATCGGTTGACTTCCTTCCCCATTGAGAGGTGTCATGCCCTGGTCAGGACTTTTGTGAACGCATTGCTGTGTGGGCAGCTTAGATGTGGTGTTCACGTTGAGCATGGGGACTGTGCAGTTTTTTGCCTGGGGTTGTCGGTGTGGACTCTACAGAGTTGGAGCGGGCGGGCGGGAGCAGGCTTTGTTTGGCAGGGGGTCGAATCGCTTGGTGTCTTGTCGGCCGGGTGTGGAGCAGCTGTTTGTTTGGGAGCATTCTGGATCATTTTCAGATTTCAGTGGGGTAAGATAGGCATGTTCGGACGCACACATGGGGATGGTGTCGCACTTGTTGGACCGGGACCGTGTTTGGTGTTTCCTCTGCTGGCACAGTGTCTTTTGTGGCTGTTTGTTTTGGCTGTTGGGAGAAGTGCAGAAGTGATGTCCGTGGCTGTTCGGTCGCAATGACTTTGTTTGGCCGTTTTGCTTTTCGTTTTAGTCGTGTGTATTTGGGTTCCCCCGCCAGGAGACTGGGCCTGTTTTGTTGCATTTGGCTTTGAGGTTTGCGGGGTGCTGGGTTGTGGGTGTCGACCTCTTGGCCGTATATCTCGGTTGCCTCCTGCATGGACTGCGGAGGCTTTGGGAACTGTGTCTGAGCCCTCCGGTCCTCCTACTTACAACGCAAACACACCTATAGGACTTTGAGGGAATGGCCTGCGGGGAGGCGTGGCGGGGGAGACCTCCAGACTTGTACCCTGCTCGTCCATCCCTCAATTTTAAACTGCATGTTAGACACTTAGGGTTTGGGGGGCTCAGCACGGTAGGCACCCACTATGACCCTGATGTCCCCCAATTTAATTGTATCATTGGTCCCCACCCGCATACATATCTCCCTCACTCTTCAGTACACACACCAATACCGGGCGTTGGCGGTAATGGCTGACCTCCTAATTTTAACTACACAGTAAGACACTCTGGGGGATTTATATATTCCCATGTCACTTGCAGGGGTTGGATGGGGTTGGAGGTGCTGGAGGTGCGGCGTGCGCTTCATTGCCTCCTCGACCGTCACAGGCTCCGGACTGCGGTCTGGTGGCCCCCGAGGGTGTGAGGGTGAGGTGGGTTCTGTCTGTCGGCGGAGTCTTGCGCCTAGTGGGGCAGTGGGGTGGGTTTTGTCTCTTTTAAGGAGGGAGTAGGGGACCCTCAGGTAGGCGCGGCCGGGGCAGTGAGTGCACCTGCTGTTTTGAGTTGGGCTCTCTGGGTGTCTGGAGCCTCACTGGCTCCTGCACGTACTGTATTGGGACACAAATATATTTTACACATACATACCAACATACACACAATTATTCATACATATACATACATTCATTCATACACAAAAATACATACACAAATACAGTGCATACACACACACACACACGGTTGGATGTGGGAATCTTTAGACACCAAACAATTTAATAACGATTATGATTCAGGAGCTATGATTTGATTACAAATAAATCATTAAAGCATTTATAATTTATGTATATTGATGGGAGTTTTAGAGCAGCACGGTGGACAGGGGTTAGTGTGTGTGCCTCACAATAAGAATGTCCAGGGTTCAATTTTTCTGTGTTACGTTTGCATGTTCTCCCCGTGACTGCATGGGGTCCCTCCGGGTACTTCGACTTCCTCCCACCACCAAAGACCCGCACCTGGGGAGAGGTTGATTGGCAACACTAAATTGGCCCTAGTGTTAAAGTTAAAGTACCAATGATTGTCACACACACACTAGGTGTGGCAAAATTATTCTCTGCATTTGACCCATCACCCTTGATCACCCCCTGGGAGGTGAGGGGAGCAGTGAGCAGCAGCGGTGGCCGCACCCGGTAATCATTTTTGGTGATTTAACCCCCATTCCAACCCTTGATGCTGAGTGTCAAGCAGGGAGGTAATGAGTCCCATTTTTATAGTCTTTGGTATGACTCGGCCGGGGTTTGAACTCACGACCTACGGATATCAGGGCGGACACTCTAACCACAAGGCCACTGAGCAGGTAGTGTGTGAATGTGAGTGTGAATGCTGTCTGTCTATCTGTGTTGGCCCTGTGATGAGGTGGCGACTTATCCAGGGTGCACCCCGCCTTCCGCCCTAGTGCAGCTGGGATAGGCTCCAGCACCCCTCGCGACCCCGACAGGGAAAAGCGGTAGAAAAAGGATGATGGAGTTTTACATTTCTTTTCGCTTCACTAAATAATCGTTTGTCACTTGCAACTTAAAAAAACAGTGCATTTGTAATAAGAAACTGTTTAATTAGTTTCCACATGTAATAAATTAATGTGTGCAAAAATATAACTGCCCTATAATGAAGGAGCTAGTCGAATCTTTTGGTGAGGTGGCTCGCTGCAGTCAGCCAAATTTTAGAACCGTCTCCATTATTTGATTTATAATAAATAAATCGATTACCCTTTATTGACGTTTACTAAGCGACTTTATAATCGTCCATGTGCAAATTGCGATGCATCTAAAACGAAATTATTTCCCACACATCTACACACACAATCACTGTACAAAACATACGTTGTTCCCCTAGGGGTAAAACACGGCACACTGATAAAGCTTAACCCATTTTCACTATAACAATCTACAAGGTTACAATAGTTTGCTTCTCTTCCTTCCCCTCTATTTATCTGCTTTCTTTTGTCATTCAAGTTTTCATTACATACAGTACAAGCCAAAGGTTTGGACATACCTCATTCAATGTGTTTTCTTTATTTTCATGACTATTTACATTGTAGATTGTCACTGAAGGCATCACAACTATGAATGAACACATGTGGAGTTATGTACTTAACAAAAAAAGGTGAAATAACTAAAAACATGTTTTATATTCTAGTTTCTTCAAAATAGCCACCCTTTGCTCTGATTACTGCTTTGCACACTCTTGGCATTCTCTGGATGAGCTTCAAGAAGTATAGTCACCTGAAATGGTTTTCACTTCACATGTGTGCTTGAAGCTCATCCAGAGAATGCCAAGAGTGTGCAAAGCAGTAATCAGAGCACAGGGTGGCTATTTTGAAGAAACTAGAATACAAAACACGTTTTCAGTTATTTCACCTTTGTTTGTTAAGTACATAACTCCACATGTGTTCATTCATAGTTTTGATGCCTTCAGTGACAATCTACAATGTAAATAGTCATGAAAATAAAGAAAACGCATTGAATGAGAAGGTGTGTCCAGACTTTTGGCCTGTACTGTATGTATATTGTTGCATTTGAAACAATTGTATTGTTGATAATAGAGGTAATTATTATTATTATTCATTATGCAGTGTTTCCCATAAACTGTCAAGATACCTGTGGCGGTGGGGGTGTGGCTATGGGCGTGGTCACCATGACATCATCGAGGAATTTGCATAATTTACTACAATGATCCAGGGTGTACCCCGCCTTCCGCCCGATTGTGGCTGAGATAGGCGCCAGCGGCCCCCGCGACCCCGAAGGGAACAAGCGGTAGTAAATGGATGGATGGATGGATGGATATGATTTTCTCTAAAAATGCTCAAAAAATGTATACTTACTAATTAATAATAACAGTTTTGTTTTAAACGTCCATCCATCCATCCATCCATCCATCCATCCATTTTACAATATAATTACAACACTTTATGTACGTATTTATATACAGATTTGAACAATAAGTTATTCACTGAAATATATTTATTAATTGTGGTTCTTACAAAAAATATATCTTATAAAATATAAAAGCTAAAATGTCTCTTAAAGCTCTGCCCCTTTAATTAGTGCATACTAAATCATTTAACTTTGGCCTACTACTACAACCATATTATTTACCAGCAACATAAAGTGAAACAGAGGCAGAGGTGTCCTGCCACAGTAAGTAACACATAAACAGAAAACAGTAGTGGTCAAATACAAATAAGGCAACAAGAGAACTATCCTATACTTCTCTTTTGTAAAGTAAATCTGAACAGCCTATATGGGCATCTACATCAACTATATGATTTGCCTGAGGAGCTGGACCGGCCCAAAAAAAAAAAAAAAAAGTGTATTTTTTTTATTTGTTAAATGAATGTGTGGGAAACACTGTTATAAATAATGTTATTTATATTGGTATTTGTATTGTTCCATTTGTAGTGCAATAATGTTCATTGTCATTTCTGTGTTATTCGTATCTACTTCGGTAACTGGTTCTTTGCTACTATTTTTGGTATCATATTTGTACACATCGTATTTGTGTAGTAATTCGTAGTCGTTCTGTTGTTGTTTTTGTTGTTGTTGTCTCTCTGTCTTCCACCCTTCTTGTCCCCGCAATTTCCCCCTCTGTCTTCCTTTTTTCTTCTGCTTTCTGTCCCCTCCTGCGCCGAACATTAATATAAATCAATTTAATAAAGTCAAATACAAATAAGGCATCAAGACAATTCCCTATTGTCACTTGGACCTTCATATGACTGGCATGTTTGGTGAGAAAGAGCTCTATCTGATATTTCACCTGGTGGGATAAGACTGATTGGGAGTAAGGTGAGGAAAAGGGAAGACTTTGTTGCCAGAGGAGTTGGGACCACAGTTACCAAGATAAGCACTTTTGTATTGGCTAAAATGGATTGAGATCATGTGGCGTCCGCAATGTCCCCATGCTCACCAAGACACATGCAGAGGCCTGTTGGAAGTTTGACAATCAACACCTGAGTGACTGCATGAGACAACATGAAGACGTGTTTGGCGGCAGACAAGTGCTGAAAACAACACCTCCTGTCAGACATAGAGGTGGAAACATCCCGCTTTGGAGTTGTTTCTCTACTGAGGGCACAGGAAGACGTCACCACAATGAGTGAACGTATTGTACAATCTGATAGGAGAGCTGGGACACTAAAGATGGGTCATGGATGCGTCTTCCAGCCTAAAAAATTACCCAAGAAATAAGGTGTGTGCTGAGCATTTACACAAATTGCACTCTCAGCAAATGATACATGGATTAGGAAGACTGATCAAGCTTAAAGGAAAACTGCACTTTTTCGGAATTCTACCCATCGTCCACAATCCCTATTTAAAACAAGAACACACGTCTTTCTATCTTCTGTGGGTTGGAGATCATAAAAACTATTAGCAAGAGGCAGCTAACGATGTAGGTAATGGGGATTCTACAAAACCCAAAACAAGTGAAGTTGGCATGTTGTGTAATTCGTAAATGAATACAGAATACAATGATTTGCTAATCCTTTTCAATTTATATTCAATTGAATAGACTGCAAAGACAAGATATTTAATGTTCGAACTGAGTAACACATTTCTTTTTTTTGCAAATAATCATTAACTTAAAATTTAATGGCAGCAACACATTGCAAAAAAGTTTTTTACCACTGTGGTACATGGCCTTTCCTTTTAACAACACTCACTGAACATTTAGGAACTGAGGAGACCAATTTTTGAAGCTTTTGCATATGTGCTTTTGTAAATTTGCAAATCATTGTACCGTATTTTTCGGAGTATAAGTCGCTCCCATAACAAGAAGATAGAGAAAAAGAAGTCCATGCCGATGTCCACTACAAAGGCGGACGTGCGCTATTTTTCAGGATTTATGCAGATCCCAAATACAGATCAGCAGGTACCAGAAGGTAAGAAAAGTTGCTTTTGCATAATATTGTGAAACAAAACGCCAGATAATATGTCTTACCTTATACACACACCATAATAATACTCCTATGTTGAAGCACAGTACAATCCATCAAGCGGTGCGGCTTCATAGCTTAACAAAGTCGTACTAAAACATTTGGATAGATTTTTGAGCGCCCTGTTTAATGTTCTATATTTTCAATGGAACATATAAAATGTTGGTGTTGTTTACATGAGTCATATTGCAGTCTACACGTGTCTCTTATGTGTGACTGCCATCTACTGGTCGGACGTATCATTTCGCCATGTACCAAATAAAATAGCTTTGAGGTCGGTAAGCACAACCAAAATTATTCCGTACATTAGGCGCACCGGGTTATAAGGCGCACTGTCGAGTTTTGAGAAAATTAAAGGATCCAGACACCCAAAAGAGATTTTATTGAGAATCATAGATTTGCTCAAGTTTTGCGCCATACCAGCAACTTGAGGGTTCCAGATTCGATTCCAGCTTCCGCCGTCCTAGTCACTGCCGTTGTGTCCTTGGGCAAGACACTCTACCTGTGCTCCCAGTGCCACCCACACTGGTTTAAATGTCCCTGGAGAAAAAAAGCGCTATATAAATATAATTCACTTCACTTCACTTCAACTCCAGTCGGGCCTCACCACTTCGTGCTTCAAAAAATGCGGTTTCACCACATTGCAGATTTTTTTATTTTTTTATTTCTAATTGTTTTTTAAGCATATCATCATGCCATCTACTGGTCACACTTATCATTTCACCAATAGCTTTGAGGTCGGTAAGCAAAACAAGAATTATTCCGTACATTAGGCACACCGGGATATAGGGCGCACTGTCGAGTTTGGAGAATATCAATCAATCAATGTTTATTTATATAGCCCTAAATCACAAGTGTCTCAGAATAAAATAAGTGCGCCTTATAGTCATGAAAATATGGTATGTCCCGAGTTTCCACAATGATGTTAAATGATTGATTTGTTGTTTCAGTCAAAAAACCTATTTTTATCCACCAGGGAGGATCTAACAGTGTTTGGGTAAGAAATGCTGAGCAGCGTTGGACTAAACACACATCTGTACACACGGATTTATGTTTGGCAGCAAAGATCGCCGTTTTGTTGGTTGTGTGTAAAGTCGGCATGAAGGTTGCCTCATTACCTTGTCAAACATTCAACGTGCGCGTTCACCGTGTCAGGACTTTCCTGCGCACCTCTGATTGCATTTGATCGTAAGACTGATGCCGTCATTCCCCTATTTGCCATTAATGATCTCTAACGCCCCCATCTCTCTTCTCACGCAGGCCGACTGTCTCTCCAGAGAATATCTTCGCTCTCACTTCCCCGCTGCACAAACAGGACACCCAGAACAAGGTGGGTGACAGCACCGACACCCTCGTGTTGTCGTTTTCTTAAGCGTGAACGTAGATGCTCACACCTTTCTTTGGCATACAATTACAGGGAGATAATTAGTTTCAAAATAGCGTCAACCTCTTAAACCCCTGGGCAATTTTTCTACGAAAAAGAAACATTTACCACATGAAAAAAATGCGTATTAACAAAAACAATGGAACTTTAAAAAAAAAAACAATTTCCTGTCGTGGCCCTGCGATGAGGTGGTGACTTGTCCAGGGTGTACCCCGCCTTCCGCCCGTGTGCAGCTGGGATAGGCTCCAGCACCCCCCGCAACCCTGCGAGGGACAAGCGGTAGAAAACGGATTAATTTCCTGTTGCAAATTTTGCTGTTCAATTCCTTGTGTACTGTGGTATCTCTTTTTACTAACTTAATTGTTTCATGATTAGGGTTGGCAGTTGAAAAAGTTTGTATTTGGAAACTTATTTTCCTGTAAAAATAAATAAATAAGGGTTCCAGCCTCCCCATTTTATCATAGCTTTGTAACTTGTGTACACTTTGATGGAATAGGTTGGGGATCAGCGACACGCGGCTCTCGAAACCGCCTGCGGCTCTTTAGCGCCGCCCTAGTGGCTCCCTGGAGCCTTTTTAAAAAAGGTTTTAAAATGAAAAAAAAAAAAAGGGGAAATATTTATTTAGTTTCTATAGTATGTTTTTTGTTTGAGGACAAACATGACACAAACCTTCCCGATAGTTAGAACTACCACTGTTTAATATGTTTGTGTGTATGCTTCACTGATGAAAATATTTGGTGAACATTGTTTTGTCTTACTAATTTTGGCGGTTCTTGAACTCACCATAGTGTGGACTGTGACGCAACAGTTTCTTTACATGTCAAATATTCCACTCCTTCTTTGTCTCATTTTGTCCACCAAACTTTGTATGCTGTGCGTGAATGCACAAAGGTGCGCTTTGTTGATGTTATTGACTTGTTGGAGTGCTAATCAGGTGTATTTGGTCTAATCATTGCTAGCATGCTATTTAGGCTAGCTGTATGTACATATTGCATCATTATGCCTCATTTGTAGGTATAATTTGAGCTCATTTAATATCCTTTACTTTTATCCTCTTTGTATATAATTTAGTTTTGCATGTCTCATGACACATTATCTGTATGTAATATTGGCTGCATTTCAGATAGTTGTTTGTGTGCCATGTTGTTCCAGACCACAGCAAACATTACCTAGCTTGCCAAAGATTGTAATAAATCTATTAAAAGAGGACAGCCTGCCGTTTCCTTTAACTTGGACACACACATCTATACCTTTGGCCATTAAAAGCCAGTAATTTCCAGGAGTTCTCTCACCTTCTGAGTAGCCTCTGATTTACTAATGTTTTTTAATGTTGTAAAAATGTGGAGAATAAATATTACATTTCAACATTTCCGTCAACGAAGATTAACATCAGCCTGCAACACATTTTGATAGTAGGCTATTATAGCTAATATAGGCACTTATATCATGTGTTGCCTTCATTATAACACATATATACGGCTTTTCATTTTTTGCGGCTCCAGACAGATTTGTTTTTTGTATTTTTGGTCCAATGTGGCTCTTTCAACGCTTTGGGTTGCCGACCCCTGGTGTAGGTTGTCGATCGATCAGTCACCGTTTAGTATTGGCTGATCTCTATGAAGAAGTATGTCACAGCTATTGCCAATTAACGCCGATCGCCTCTGGCTGACACTAATTTTTATTCCCACAGCTAACAAGGGACGAGCAGCTAATGATAGGTCTCCATGCACCGTGTGTCGCCACTCCCATAAGATAATTATAATCACCTCCGTCAGGGCAAATAAACTGCTTTTCTTAATGTTTTAAGTGTCATTATTAAGTATTATTATCACGTTCAAAAAATGTTTTGTTAATTACGTAATCAGCAGCATAAAACCCCTGATCGGAACATCCCTAACTTTGAATGGTTTGAACGCTCTAGTCTTTTACATCCTTAACAATAAAGATGAGATAATTAGAGCTGTAAAAATGTGTGCGGTTCCACTAGATTGAAACATTCAACAGTTAGACATATGCATTTATAGGTTTAGATTTAAATTAATTTCACCTGTACAGGTTATACAGTAGTTCAAGTTACGGTTATGCTGGCACTTCAACCGAAAGCCGAATATTTTGTTCAGTGAGTAATGATACTTGTACTACTGTTCTGTTTTATGACGTTTTCCTGACATATGCTGGTGTCTGTTCGCTTGCTTTCGTCATTTGCCCATTTACCGTATTTTCCGGACTATAAAGCGCACTTAAAATACTTTCATTTTCTCAAAACTCGACAGTGAGCCTTATAACCCGGTGCGCCTAATGTATGGAATCATTTTGGTTGTGCTTACCGACCTTAAAGCTATTTTATTTGGTACATGGTGAAATGATAAGTGTGACCGGTAGATGGCAGTCACACATAAAAGACACGTGTAGGCTGCAATATGACTCAAATAAACAACACCATTGAGAATATAGAACATTATTACACATGGCGCTCAAAAATCTATCAAAATGTTTTAGTACGACTTTGGTAAGCTACGAAGCCGCACCGCTTGATGGATTGTACTGTGCTTCTCAACATACCAGTATTATTATGGTGTGTGTATAAGTTAAGACATGTTATCTGGCGTTTTGTTTCGCAATATTATGCAAAAGAAACTTTTCTTACCTTCTGGTACCTGCTGATCTGTATTTGGGATCTGCATAAGTCCTGAAAATGTGACTGCGTCCGCCCTTGTAGTCGATAAGCTGCTTTTTTTCTCTATCTTCTTGTTATGGGACATTCATCCTCCGCTGTTGCCATTTCTAATATAAAGTAGTGTAAAGTTCTTACTTATATCTGTCAGTAAACTCGCCATGAAAGCGCTAAAACATACCGGTGTAGTGAGTTTACATTATTCACCCAAGGAACTTTAGTTATTAGAGAGTTCCTGTCGGATGGTATTTCACAGGACACATTTCCGGCGTTGTTGTTGCACTAGTGAGCCACGGATGAGGAGATGCTGCTCCGTTATTGATTGAAGTAAAGTCTGAATGTCATTAAAACAGTTAGCGCCATCTTTTGACACTTCTTCCACTCCCTTCGAAGGTTAGCCACGTAAATAAGACTGCCCACAAAACGGCGCATCCTAAAGCGACTGTCAGAAAGCGACTTGAAGATGATCTGTAAAACATCATCTATGCAACATTTTGACCAAAGAACCACCATCACATGTTATGTAGACCACAAGGAAGTATTTTACATTTAGAAAAAAATTATAATAATATGACCCCTTTAATGCGCCCTATGATCCGGAAAATACGGTAAGTGCTTGTGCTTTGAATTGTGTTCCGTTTTCCTAAAGTTGATTATGTTGGGACGTTCTTCTAGTTATTTGGACATGATATTGAGAAATTACCTTTGCACCACAGACAAGCTTGATGCCGCAGCTTGTGACTCATTGAGGAAATAAATGAGAAAAGTCAGTTTTGTTGACAAGTCTATTTATTATCCCCGAAGTTGTCATTGGATTGGAAGACATGTGAATCTGAGGGGAAAAATGTGTTTTGATGTATTCAAGTATTTCTTAAAATATTTACCAGAAGTTGCCTTATCTTTTTTTTTTAACTGCGATTTCAAACTACCATATGATGCAATAGTTTTAGGCAGCCTGAAATGGCCGGCTGACTTTCTAATCCGTGCACTTTACGAGGACCTTGAGGAGTTTTAGCGGGAAAATTGGCCTGGTAGTTTTTCTATTCTAAAACGCTGGCCCTTCTATGGTAGAACCACTCTGACATGGCAAATAAGAAAACTTAGAATTTGAGTTTGAGTGAGCAAAAAATTCAAAAGAAAGTGTGTTTTCAGGTTATGGTTAGTAACTGCTTCGTGATCTGTCTGTATTCAGGCTTTGCAGCCATGTTGTAGTTCTTAGCGCTTCCATATTTATTGGCAGCAACACATTGCAAAAAAGTTGGCACAGGGGCATTTTTACCACTGTGTTACATGGCCTTTCCTTTTAACAACACTCAGTAAACGTTTGGGAACTGAGGAGACCAATTTTTGAAGCTTTTCAGGTGGAATTCTTTCCCATTCTTGCTTGATGTACAGCTTAAGTTGTTCAACAGTCCGGGGTCTCCGTTGTGGTATTTTAGGCTTCATAATGCGCCACACATTTTCAATGGGAGACAGGTCTGGACTACAGGCAGGCCAGTCTAGTACCTGCACTCTTTTACTACGAAGCCACGCTGTTGTAACACGTGGCTTGGCATTTTCTTGCTAAAATAAGCAGGGGCGTCCATGATAACGTTGCTTGGATGGCAACATATGTTGCTCCAAAACCTGTATGTACCTTTCAGCATTAATGGTGCCTTCACAGATGTGCAAGTTACCCATGTCTTGGGCACTAATACACCCCCATACCATCACAGATGCTGGCTTTTGAACTTTTGCGCCTAGAACAATCCGGATGGTTCTTTTCCTTTTTGTTCCGAAAGACACAACGTCCACAGTTTCCAAAAACAATTTGAAATGTGGACTCGTCAGTCCACAGAACTTTTTTCCACTTTGCATCAGTCCATCTTAGCGAAGCCGGCAGCGTTTCCGGGTGTTGTTGATAAATGGCTTTGGTTTTGCATAGTAGAGTTTTAACTTGCCCTTAGGGATGTAGCGACCAACTGTAGTTACTGACAGTGATTTTCTGAAGTGTTCCTGAGCCCATGTGGTGATAACCTTTACACACTGATGTCGCTTTTTGATGCAGTACCGCCTGAAGGATCGAAGGTCTGTAATATCATCGCTTACGTGCAGTGATTTCTCTAGATTCTCTGAACCTTTTGATGATATTGCGGACCGTGAAATCCCTAAATTCCTTGCAATAGCTCGTTGAGAAATTTTGTTCTTAAACTGTTCGACAATTTGCTCACACATTTGTTCACAAAGTGGTGACCCTCGCCCCATCCTTGTTCGAATGACTGAGCATTTCATGGACGCTGCTTTTATACCCAATCATGGCACCCACCTGTTCCCAATTAGCCTGTTCACCTGTGGCATGTTCCAAATAAGTGTTTGATGAGCATTCCTCAACATTCTCAGTCTTTTTTGCCACTTGTGCCAGCTTTTTTGAAACATGTTGCAGGCATCTAATTCCAAATGAGCTAATATTTGCAAAAAATAACAACGTTTTCCAGTTCGAACATTAAATATCTTGTCTTTGCAGTCTATTCAATTGAATATAAGTTGAAAAAGATTTGCAAATCATTGTATTCTGTTTTTATTTACCATTTACACAACGTGCCAACTTCACTGGTTTTGGGGTTTGTATAAATATCTCCAACAATGCTTACATGACTATATTTCACATTTTTGGGACTTATGGGGATCCCAAATACATACAAAACAGGTACCAATAAGTGCATAATAGGACCCCTTTAAACTCCAGTCAATTGGGTCACAATCCTATTTGTTCGAATGCAAAAATGACAACGTTTGTTGATTAAATTTGCCTCATGAAAGTCTAAGAACGTCAGCTTGTGATGACTTCCTATAAATAAGCACGATGCCCCATGCTGAGCGCCTGTGCCCGGATAGCAGGTTGTACAGTATGTCTCTCAGGAGGTGTTCCTTCAGCTGTGAAACCAAGCGTTTATTCCTCTTCACAAATGGGAATGCCATTTGTGGTTGTGCAGAAACAGGCAGCAACACATAGTTGTTCCTAGTTCGAATCCTTTTTCTGCCTTTTCTGGCGGCTCTGTGGCGGGCAGGAGTAATTTAACGTTAATAAACGTTTGAGGCACTGCAGAATTCCACCTCCAGAAATGGAGATGGAATGACAAGAAGAGCTTTTGATCCTTCAGTCAACACCATCCACATTTGACAGACTCAAGTAGATTTTTCAAATCTAAGTGCGTCAGAATTAAAGATTAGAAAGTAAAGTGCTACTGCTTGTGAGATCTTAAGTTTATAGACGTGTGAAGAAATAGGTTGTTCTTTTTTTTCTATTCATTGCTGCTCATTCTCTATTATTTTCTTTCCATATTAATGACACTTTAACACAGGAAGTGAAACTATCATTATCATATTTTTTGGAATATAAAGCACACTTAAAATCCTTTCATTTTGGTTTTGCTTACCGACCTTGAAGCTATTTTTTTTGGTACATGGTGTAATAATAAGTGTGAGCAGTAGATGGCAGTCACACATAAGAGATACGTGCAGGACGTAATATAATGGCAGTCGTAAGTAAGAGATACGTGTAGACTGCACTACGATGGCAATATGACTCAAGTAAACAACACCAAAATTGTATATGTTCCATTGAAAATATAGAACATTACACACGGCACTCAAAAATCTATCAAAATGATTTAGTACAACTTTGGTAAGCTATGAAGTCGCACCGCTTGATGGATTGTACTGTGCTTCAACATACGTGTATTATTATGGTGTGTGTATAAGGTAAGACATATTATCTGGCGTTTTGTTTCGCAATATTATGCAAAAGCCACTTTTCTTGCCTTCTGGTACCTGCTGATCTGTATTTGGGATCTGCATACGTCCTGAAAAATTGCGCCCGTCCGCCTTTGTAGTCTGTGCCGTAGCCGATAAGCTTCTTTTTTTTCTCTATCTTCTTGTTATGGGACATTCATCCTCCACTGTTGCCTTTTCTAATATTAAGTAGTGTAAAGTTCTTACTTATATCTGTCAGTAAACTCGCCATGAAAGCGCTAAAACATACCGGTATAGTGATCTTACATTATTCACCCAAGGAACTTTAGTTTTTAGAGAGTTCCGGTCAGACGGTTTTTCACGTGAAAACATTAAAGTCTGAATGTCATTAAAACAGTTAGCTCCATCTTTTGACACGTCTTCCACTCCCGTCCTTGCACGCTACACCGCTACAACAAAGATGACGGGGAGAAGACGCTGCCGAAGGTGAGCCACGTAAATAAGACCGCCCACAAAACGGCGCATCCTGAAGCGACTGTCAGAAAGCAACTTGATGATCTGTAAAACATAATCCATGCAACATTTTGACCAAAGAACCACCATTACATGTTATGTAGACCAGTGGTCCCCAACCACCGGACCGATTAGTACCGGGCCGCACAAGAAATGACAAAAAAAAACATGTTTATTTATTTTTATTTATTTTGATTCAAATCAACATAAAAACACAATATATACATTATATACCAATATAGATCAATACAGTCTGCATGGATACAGTCCGTAAGCACACATGATTGTATTTCTTTATGAAAAAATTAAAAAAAATTAAATCCCCTTATAATCCGGTGCGCCCTATGGTCTGGAAAATAAGGCAATTGCTGAGATTTAGAGAAGGGTTTGGATTAAATAAACTCTGCTTCTTCCTGCTCCTTTTGAGGCATGTTAAATGGGGCCACTGTCACCATGTGACGTTCCTCGGTGCAACTTGTTCATAAACCCGTTCGGAACAAGCGCACCCGTGACCATGACACCATGACCATGCCTTAGCACACCCCACTGGGAAACATAATGGGATGTCCACTCTTATCCACTCAGAAGCTCCCTGACGCGGTGAATCCTCTGGTGCGCGCTGTGCTGTTTGATCAATCTCTCTACAAAGAGGCTGAGACGGGGCGGGAAGCTTTGTGCTGAGTCAGCAGGGCCGCAGTAAGTTTCTCCAGGCCTTAACACAGCTTTACGCTCTCGTTCACTTAGCAGGCGGCAGCTGCATTTGATCAGAGACACCATGTGCAGGCTGCTACAGGTGGTGAGTGCTACACTTTTTCACTCAATCTTCATGCACTTTAGTTGGACATTCACTCTTTGAGTGAACTCTTCTTCTCCTGATTGTCCTTATTTGTAAGTGCCTCCCAGCGTGAGTTAGGTAACTTGGGAGACCGACGGCAATCTTTTTCAAGATGGTCCAGCCGAAATTAGAAATCGGGCTCGACCAGAGGTGTCCAAAATGCAGCCCGAAGCTATTTATGAAGAAACAAAAAAAAAAACATAAACATTGGAATAAAAGGTGCAATATAATGAGAAAGTGTTGCAGTTTTGACTCTAATAACACAAAGCTGTCATTAAGGCGGTGTTTTACTTCAAAATATATGACTTACTTTTAACACTTTAATGAGTGGAGATCCCTGAGACCTTTAGTCTGATTTTTTATAATATGTCATTGTTCACAAAATAATAATGAATAAAAATCAATGTTGTTATGAATTATTTACCGTATTTTTCGGAGTATAAGTCGCTCCGGAGTATAAGTCACACCGGCATAATAAAGAAAGAAAAAAACATATATACACTACCGTTCAAAAGTTTGGGGTCACATTGAAATGTCCTTATTTTTGAAGGAAAAGCACTGTACTTTTCAATGAAGATAACTTTAAACTAGTCTTAACTTTAAAGAAATACACTCTATACATTGCTAATGTGGTAAATGACTATTCTAGCTGCAAATGTCTGGTTTTTGGTGCAATATCTACATAGGTGTATAGAGGCCCATTTCCAGCAACTATCACTCCAGTGTTCTAATGGTACAATGTGTTTGCTCATTGGCTCAGAAGGCTAATTGATGATTAGAAAACCCTTGTGCAATCATGTTGACACATCTGAAAACAGTTTAGCTCGTTACAGAAGCTACAAAACTGACCTTCCTTTGAGCAGATTGAGTTTCTGGAGCATCACATTTGTGGGGTCAATTAAACGCTCAAAATGGCCAGAAAAAGAGAACTTTCGTCTGAAACTCGACAGTTTATTCTTGTTCTTAGAAATGAAGGCTTTTCCACAAAATTGTTTGGGTGACCCCAAACTTGAACGGTAGTGTAAGTCGCATTTTTGGGGGAAATTTATTTGATAAAACCCAACACCAAGAATAGACATTTGAAAGGCAATTTAAAATAAATAAAGAATAGTGAACAACAGGCTGAATAAGTGTACGTTATATGAGGCATAAATAACCAACTGAGAACGTGCCTGGTATGTTAACGGAACATATTATGGTAAGAGTCATTCAAATAACTATAACATATAGAACATGCTATATGTTTACTAAACAATCTGTCACTCCTAATCGCTAAATCCTTATACGTCTAGTCCAGTGGTTCTTAACCTTGTTGGAGGTACCGAACCCCACCAGTTTCATATGCGCATTCACCGAACCCTTCTTTAGTGAAAAATAAAATAGTTTTTTTTTTCAAATACAAGACAAAGTTATATGTTTTTGGTAACACTTTAGCATGGGGAACATATTCTAAATAACAAAGACTTAATTTAGAGTTATTTGGTTAGGGTTCGGGTCAGGCTTAGAGGGTTAGGGTTATAATAAGGCCATGCCGAATAAGGCATTAAAGAGTACTTAATAATGAGTTAAGAGCCAATATGTTACTAATTTGCTTGTTAATAAGCAACTAATTAATGGTGAATATGTTCCCCATACTAAAGTGTTACCATGTTTTATTACTGGTGCATAAAATGAACTGTGCATGAACATCACCTTGTTCAAACAACAAAAGCAACACAGTGCATAAACTCACAACAAATTACACACCTGCAAATCAGTCAAATGTTTCCGTATCCGTAATACGCCGATAGGGAGAAGTTTGTATTTACACGATGAGTCGGGTGTGTTTTGACCTCCGCCGAACCCTTGAGGCCGACTCACCGAACCCCTCGGGTTCGATCGAACCCAGGTTAAGAACCACTGGTCTAGTCTCTTACGTGAATGAGCTAAATAATATTATTTGATATTTTACGGTAATGTGTTAATAATTTCACACATAAGTCGCTCCTGAGTATAAGTCGCACCCCCGGCCAAACTATGAAAAAAACTGCGACTTATAGTCCGAAAAATACGGTAGCTATTAAGGCTCCAATTACTTCACATCAAATATAGTACATACCGTATTTTCCGGACCATAGGGTGCACCAGATTAAAAGGTGCACTGCCGATGAGCGGGTTTGAGCAGGTCTATTTTCACACAAAAGGCGCACCGGATTATAAGGCGCATTAAAGGGGTCATATTATTATAATTTTTTTCTAAATGTAAAACACTTCCTTGTGGTCTACATAACATGTGATGGTGGTTCTTTGGTCAAAATGTTGCATAGATGATGTTTTACAGATCATCTTCAAGCCGCTTTCTGACAGTCGCTTCAGGATGCGCCGTTTTGTGGGCGGTCTTATTTACGTGGCTCACCTTCGACGGCGTCTTCTCCCCGTCATCTTTGTTGTAGCGGTGTAGCGTGCAAGGACGGGAGTGGAAGAAGTGTCAAAAGATGGAGCTAACTGTTTTAATGACATTCAGACTTTACTTCAAGCAATAACGTAGCAGCATCTCCTCATCCGTGGCTCACTAGTGAACGACGCCGTGAAAAACCGTCTGTCCGATTCTCTCTAATAACTAAAGTGGGTGAATAATGTAAACTCACTACACCGGTATGTTTTAGAGCTTACATAGCGAGATATAAGTTAGAACTTTACGCTACTTTATATTAGAAATGGCAACAGCATAGGATGAATGTCCCATAACAAGACGAATCGTGAACAAGAAGAAGCTTATCGACTACGGTGTCGGCACAAATTTTCAGGACTTATGCAGATCTCAAATACACATCAGCAGGTACCAGAAGGTAAGAAAAGTTGGTTTTACATAACATTGTGAAACAAAACGCCAGATAACATTTTCTGCTAATGGGTGCCATTTTGCCGTCTTTATACACACACCATAATAATACTTGTATCTCTGACTACGGTAGCCATAATGGGACGACAATCCATCAAGCGGTGTGGCTTCAAAGTCGTACTAAAACATCCTGACTGATTTTTGAGCGCCGTGTGTAATGTTCTTTATTTTCAATGGAAGTAGAAAAGTAAAGTGCTACTGCTTGTGAGATCTTAAGTTTATAGACGTGCGAAGAAATAGGTTGTTCTTTTTTTTCTATTCATTGCTGCTCATTCTCTATTATTTTCTTTCCATATTAATGACACTTTAACACAGGAAGTGAAACTATCATTATCATATTTTTTGGATTATAAAGCACACTTAAAATCCTTTCATTTTGGTTTTGCTTACCGACCTTGAAGCTATTTTTTTGGTACATGGTGTAATAATAAGTGTGACCAGTAGATGGCAGTCACACATAAGAGATACGTGCAGACCGTAATATAATGGCAGTCGCAGATAAGAGATACGTGTAGACTGCACTACGATGGCAATATGACTCAAGTAAACAACACCAAAATTATATATGTTCCATTGAAAATATAGAACATTACACACGGCACTCAGAAATCTATCAACATGATTTAGTACAACTTTGGTAAGCTATGAAGCTGCACCGCTTGATGGATTGTACTGTGCTTCAACATATTATGGTGTGTGTATAAGGTAAGACATATTATCTGGCGTTTTGTTTCGCAATATTATGCAAAAGCCACTTTTCTTGCCTTCTGGTACCTGCTGATCTGTATTTGGGATCTGCATAGGTAAGAAAAGTTGGTTTTACATAACATTGTGAAACAAAACGCCAGATAATATGTCTGCTAATGGGTGCCATTTTGCCGTCTTTATACACACACCATAATAATACTTGTATCTCTGACTACGGTAGCCGTAATGGGACGACAATCCATCAAGCGGTGCGGCTACAAAGTCATACTAAAACATACTGACTGATTTTTGAGTACTGTGTGTAATGTTCTTTATTTTCAATGGAACATTTAAAGTTTTGGTGTTGTTTCCTGGCATCATATTGCAGTCTACACGTATCTCTAATGTGTGACCGGCATCTGCTGGTCACACTTATCATTACACCATGTACCAAATAAAATTGCTTCGAGGTCGGTAAGCACAACCAAAATTATTCCGTACATTAGGCGCACCGGGTTATAAGGCGCACTGTGTCATGTCTGTTCATGTTTTTGTTTTGGCCATGTTTGTTTTTTGGACTCTTTTTAGTTCCTGGTTGCACTTCCTTGTTTGGTTTGGTTTCCATGGTCACCCATTAGTTTTCACCTGTCTTGTCACGCACCTGTTTCACGTTTCGAGTCACGCACCTGTTTTCACTGATCACGTCACTATTTAAATCTGTCTGTTTCTGTTGTTCGTCCTGGCGTCCTCACACTATTTCATCACTCTGCTTCATGTCGTGTCACAGTTCTTTACCAAGTAAGTTTTGTTCATTTATGCCACAGTTAGTGTTTTTGTTTTATTGTTCATAGTTTATGTGCCCACGTGCATGTCTTTTGTTTCATAGTCCAGTTTGTATTTCCGCCTTTGTGCGCGCCTTTTGTTTGCTTCCTTTTTTTTTTGTAGTTTATTAGTGTTAAAAAAATAAATCATGTATTTAAATTCACGCCTTGCCCGCGCCAATTTTCCTTTGCCTTCCGGAGAAGCAAACCCCCAGAATCAAGTCATGACACACTGTCGAGTTTTGAGAAAATGAAAGGATTTTAAGTGCGCCTTATAGTCCGAAAAATACGGTAAATTCAAGGCAAAAAGTGCAATGTAACGCTCGCATATTTATAACTTTGTTTTGTAACCTGTGGCGTTTTCTCGGCTAACAGCTAACTGGAGTGACATTTGCTAAAGAATTGAAGGGGATGTCAGAGAGCAGCACTCGTGCTTCAAAAGTGGGCTTTTGTAACAGAATGTGTGTGTGTGTGTATGTGTGTCTCCAAATTTGGAGATTGTTCCAATCAACTCCATGCTGTTATACAAATTTCAGTGCCCTTTCCAAAAGCATTTCTAAAATGTCACGGAAGATGTTGTGAGGCGGTCGGTTCAAGGTTGGACCGATGAGCTCCGCTGGGAGTAGCTGCTTTCATTAAAAAGTTATAGTGGTACAAGGACTCTGCTTGTTGGTTCAGGTGCGGCTCAATAGCGGTATTATCCACTCTAATCCTGCCAGCAGACATTTCAAATCACTATTGATTTTGACTTATTGATTAGTGGGCCATCACGATCAAATCCTTGGTAGTTATGCAGCACAGTATAAGAAACAAACAGAATGTTGTCTATCTGCGTTGGCCCTGTGATGAAGGGGGGCGACTTGTCCAGGGTGAACCCCGCCTTACACCCGAATACAGCTGGGATAGGCTCCAGCCACCCCCCGCCACCCCGAGAGGGACAAGCGGTAGAAAAATGGATGGATGGATGGACACCTTGACCTTAGATTATTTGACACATTGTATTTTAGGGTTTGATCATATCTACTCAAATTCAACAGTCACAAATAATCAAAATCACAATCGTCTTCTTTAGACGTTCCCCCTTTTGTTTTACTCCTTTCGAACATGTTGAATAGAGAAACTGGAAATTGTGATGTATCATGTTGTACGCATGCATGTTCGAAATAAACTCAAAACCCCTCGAAACAGAGGGACCGAGACGTAGTGGTGGAAAACATGCCCTAAGAAATGAGATGCCACTTGTTAGTCATGATCCCTTGTGACAGTTTTGTACTTTGTTCATTATTCTCTTTTATTCTGTATCATTTCCTGTTTGCGCTCTTATTTTCCTAGTTTCTTTGTTGGCTTGTTAGGCGGTTACTGTACCCCTGTTGTGAGCGCTAGGCTCATTTGTTCCCAGTTGGCAATTAGGAGGGTTTATTTTCATTTTATTTGTCAGTTGTTTGAACATGCGGCTTGTAGTGTTTTTACGGCTACGTGTTTTATTCCGCCTTGTTCCACGTCTCTGCATCCTGGGGTCACATCAACGGCCGCCATGCACTACTGTGATATCACCCCCAAGCAGCTTATTGGCTGTGACGTAGGCAGCAAACATACTTTACTACGATGTACTACGTTACCTGACAGTTATTAGACGGATAATAAGCTACAACAAGCTAATGTCACAGTATTCACAAGCTACAATATGTAAAGTCGTTGCGTTAGTTTGTTGTCTTAATGGGGGGTTCTAGAACAAAAACAAAATTCTAAACACGGTTAGTGTAAGTACAAAACCCAAAACCAGTGAAGTTGGCTTGTTGTGTAAATAAAAACAGAATACAATGATTTGCAAATCCTTTTCAACCTATATTCAATAGACTGCAAATACAAGATACTTAATGTTCCACTTGAGAAACGTTGTTATTTTTTGCAAATATTAGCTCATTTGGAATTTGATGCCTGCAACATGTTTCAAAAAAGACTGAGAAAGTTGAGGAATGCTCATCAAACACTTATTTGGAACATGCCACAGGTGAACAGGCTAATTGGGAACAGGTGGGTGCCATGATTGGGTATAAAAGCAGCTTCCATGAAATGCTCAGTCATTCACCAACAAGGATGGGGCGAGGGTCACCACTTTGTCAACAAATGTGTGAGCAAATTGTCCAACAGTTTAAGAACAACATTTCTCAACCAGCTATTGCAAGGAATTTAGGGATTTCACCATCTACGGTCCATAATATCATCAAAAGTTTCAAAGAATCTGGAGAAATCACTGCATAACATTGAAAGCCCTTGACATTCGATCCCTCAGGCGGTACTGCATCAAAAAGTGTCATCGGTGTGTAAAGGATATCACCACATGGGCTCAGGAACATTTCAGAAAACCACTGTCAGTAACTACAGTTCTTCACTACATCTGTAAGTGCTACTTAAAACTCTACTATGCAAAGCGAAAGCCATTTATCAACAACACCCAGAAACGCCAGTGTGCTGTGGTCTGACGAGTCCACATTTCAAATTGTTTTTTGAAACTGTGGACGTTGTGTCCTCAGGACCAAAGAGGAAAATAACCACCCGGACTGTTGTCGGCGCAAGGTTGAAAAGCCAGCATCTGTGATGGTATGGGGGTGTATTAGTGCCCAAGGCATGACACATAGAGGTTTTGGAGCAACAAATGTTGCCATCCAAGCAACGTTATCATGGACGCCCCTGCTTATTTTACCAAGACAATGCCAAGCCATGTGTTACAATAGCGTAGCTTCATAGTAAAAGAGTGCAGGTACTAGACTGGCCTGCTTGTAGTCCAGACCTGTCTCCCATTGAAAATGTGTGGCGCATTATGAAGCTTAAAATACCACAACGGAGACCCCTGACTGTTGAACAACTTAAGCTGTACATCAAGCAAGAATGGGAAAGAATTCCACACCAAAAGCTTCAAAAATTGGTCTCCTCAGTTCCCAAACGTTTACTGGCCATGTAACACAGTGGTAAAAATGCCCCTGTGCCAACTTTTTTGCAATGTGTTGCTTCCATTAAATTCTAAGTTAATAAAAATTAAGTTTCTCAGTTGGAACATTAAATATCTTGTCTTTGCAGTCTATTCAATTTAATATAAGTTGAAAAGGATTTGCAAATCACTGTATTCTGTTTTTATTTACGAACTACACAACGTGCCAACTTCACCGGTTTTGTATAATATCGTTGTCAAACACTTCATGCAGGTTTTTAAGACTGCATTCTTTTAGCACCAAAAGCAGACATGGATAGCTACCATAATTGTCCGGGCTTTAGAGCATACTGATATTTAAGCCACACCCACACAAGCCGCAGATACACTACCGTTCAAAAGTTTGGGGTCACCCAAACAATTTTGTGGAATAGCCTTCATTTCTAAGAACAAGAATAGACTGTCGAGTTTCAGGTGAAAGTTCTCTTTTTCTGGCCATTTTGAGCGTTTAATTGACCCCACAAATGTGATGCTCCAGAAACTCAATCTGCTCAAAGGAAGGTCAGTTTTGTCGCTTCTGTAACGAGCTAAACTGTTTTCAGATGTGTGAACATGATTGCACAAGGGCTTTCTAATCATCAATTAGCCTTCTGAGCCAATGAGCAAACACATTGTACCATTAGAACACTGGAGTGATAGTTGCTGGAAATGGGCCTCTATACACCTATGTAGATATTGCACCAAAAACCAGACATTTGCAGCTAGAATAGTCATTTACCACATTAGCAATGTATAGAGTGTATTTCTTTAAAGTTAAGACTAGTTTAAATTTATCTTCATTGAAAAGTACAGTGCTTTTCCTTCAAAAATAAGGACATTTCAATGTGACCCCAAACTTTTGAACGGTAGTGTATATACCGGTACGGAAGATATTTGTAAATGTTTTTGTTTTTTTACACACCTTCATTGTTTCCAAACAGAACCTGTCACACAGCAGTAAAACGGCTGATCAAAAAAATACACAAGTCATTGTCATGGATGCAGAGTTCTAAACCTTGGGGAAAAAGTAGCGGCTTATAGTCCAGAAAATACGGTACTTTTTTCCGTCTGGGTATTACCGTTTATGCTGGCACTGGTGCCATTGTGGAACCGCGTTTTAATAATAATAATAATAATACCTGGGATTTATATAGCGCTTTTCTAGATACCCAAAGTCGCTTTACACGTGTAGGGGGGGGGGGGGGGGGGGGGATTAAAACAACTTTATTAGGAAAAGAAACTAAGAAAAGAAAAAAATATATAATAATAATAAACACCAAGGGCAGGGTCAGTTTGGAAAGGCTAATGTGAAGAGGTGAGTTTTTAGGGTGGTTTTGAAGGTAGGGAGGGAGGGGGCTTCTCTGATGTGCCTGGGGAGAGCGTTCCAGAGAGAGGGGGCAGCCACGGAGAAGGCCCTGTCGCCCCAGGTTCGGCGCCTGGTCTTGGGGACCTCCAGGAGGCCAGCATCACTAGACCTGAGGGAACGGGACGGAACGTGTGGCAGGAGGAGGTCAGAGAGGTAGGGTGGAGCCAGGTTATGGAGTGCCTTGTAGGTGGTGAGGAGTATTTTAAAGGGGATTCTGTATTTGACAGGTTTTAGTACCCATCCTTAGTCATTACTATGAAAATCAATAATGCATTTAATTAATTACATTCATGTGCTGTCGGCTCAGCCTTGTCTTCGAGTGGGGTTGGGACCATGCTTTGTCTTGAGGGTTATACACCCCTTGACACTTAGCCCTTTCCTTAGCCTTGCAGGAGAACTGAAACACTACTTGTTCGACCGAGGGCAGAGTGTTGAGGGGGGAATTGGGATTCAGGGTAAGCGGTGCTTCAAAGAGGGGGATCAGCTTGCAAAAATTACTTGTTTTTTTCCATGTACTGTGGTTGTTAATACAGTCATATAAATCAGGTGATCACGCCAAAACGTGGATAAAGGTCTAGAACGGCATTCTTGACCATACTTGCCAACCCTCCCGTTTTTAGCGGGAGAATCCCGGTATTCAGCGCCTCTCCCGACAACCTCCCGGCAGAGATTTTCTCCCGACAAACTCCCGGTATTCAGCCGGAGCTGGAGGCCACGCCCCCTCCAGCTCAATGCGGACCTGAGACTGAGTGGGGACAGCCTGTTCTCACGTCCGCTTTCCCACAATATAAACAGCTTGCCTGCCCAATGAACGGAGAAGTTAAACAGGACAATACTGCCATCTAATGGATAGCCAACGGAACACTGAAATTCAAGTATTTATTTTTTTTCTATGTAAATAAAAAAAAAAATATATATATATATATAGCTAGAATTCACTGAAAGTCAAGTATTTCATACATATATATATATATATATATATATATATATATATATATATATATATATATATATATATATATATATATATGTATATATATATATATATATATATATATATATATATATATATATATATATATATATGAAATATATATGAAATACTCGAGTTGGTGAATTCTAGCTGTAAATAACCACGCCCCCAACGATTCATATTATTTTCATGTCATATTATGTTCCTTCCAGTGCTGTTGTTTTTAGTTTTAATTTGTATCCTATCAGAATTCAGCTAGCTTATGTTGCCATGCTGTACCAAATCTGCCAGACGCCTTCAGAATCAACGATGCGGGCGTCTGTGCACTGTAAGTGAACGGGCACATACAGTTGATAGACAGTTGCGATAGCCAATCAGATCACGAGTTGTTGTCAGTAAGGCCTTCTAGCTGGCTTCACGTTGAATGTGACATTTACGCATCCTGTGATTAGATACTCAACGGGACCGTTAGCGGATGAATTTGAGAACACATACAGTTGATAGACAGTTGCGATAGCCAATCAGATCACAAGTTGTTGACAGTAGCTGTTCTGTTACAACTAAAAGTTGTAAACTCTTGTTGTTAAAGTGTGTCATGCTTGTCATTTAATTAACATTTGAAATTTGAAGCTTTTCAGGTGGAATTATTTTCAATGGGAAACAGGTCTGGACTACAGGCAGGCCAGTCTAGTACCCGCACTCTTTTACTATGAAGCCACGCTGTTGTAACACGTGGCTTTGCATCGTTTTGCTGAAATAAGCAGGGGCGTCCATGATAACGTTGCTTGGATGGCAATATATGTTGCTCCAAAACCTGTATGTACCTTTCAGCATTAATGGTGCCTTCACAGATGTGTAAGTTACCCATGGCTTGGGCACTAATACACCCCCATACCATCACAGATGCTGGCTTTTCAACTTTGCGCCTAGAACAATCCGGATGGTTCTTTTCCTCTTTGTTCCGGAGGACACGACGTCTACAGTTTCCAAAAAAGACTAATCAGACCACAGAAAACGTTTTCACTTTGCATCAGTCCATCTTAGATGAGCTCAGGCCTAGCGAAGCCGGCGGCGTTTCTGGGTGTTGTTGATAAATGGCTTTCGCTTTGCATAGTAGATGTAGCGACAAACTGTAGTTACTGACAGTGGTTTTCTGAAGTGTTCCTGATGCAGTACCGCCTGAGGGATCGAAGGTCCGTAATATCATCGCTTACGTGCAGTGATTTCTCCAGATTCTCTGAACCTTTCGATGATATTACATACCTTAGATGGTGAAATCCCTAAATTCCTTGCAATAGCTCGTTGAGAAATGTTGGTCTTAAACTGTTTGACAATTTACTCATGCATTTGCTCACAAAGTGGTGACCCTCGCCCCATCCTTGTTTGTGAATGACTGAGCATTTCATGGAAGCTGCTTTTATACCCAATCATGGCACCCACCTGTTCCCAATTAGCCTGTTCACCTGTGGGATGTTCCAAATAAGTGTTTGATGAGCACCCCTCAACATTCTCAGTCTTTTTTGCCACTTGTGCCAGCTCTTTTTGAAACCTGTTGCAGGCATCAAATTCTAAATGAGCTAATATTTGCAAAAAATAACAACGTTTTCCAGTTCGAACGTTAAATATCTTGTCTTTGCAGTCTATTCAATTGAATATAAGTTGAAAAGGACTTGCAAATCATTGTAGTCTGTTTTTATTTACCATTTACATCAGTGGTCCCCAACCTTTTTGTAGGGGGGGGGTGTATTTAAAAAAAAAAAAAAAAAAAAAAATTTTTTATTTTTTTTTACATAAATAAATACAATCATGTGTGCTTACGGACTGTATCCTTGCAGACTGTATTGATCTACAGTATAATGATATATAATTTATATATTGTGTTTTTTATGTTGATTTCATAAAAAAATAAAAATAAAAACTTTTTTTTTTTTTTTAAATTTCTTGTGCGGCCCGATACCAGTCGGTCCGCGGACCGGTACCGGGCCGCGGCCCGGTGATTGGGGACCACTGATTTACATAATGTGCCAACTTCACTGGTTTTGGGTTTTGTAAGAACATT
The DNA here is from genome assembly GCF_033978785.1 of Entelurus aequoreus. Taxonomy (NCBI): domain Eukaryota; kingdom Metazoa; phylum Chordata; class Actinopteri; order Syngnathiformes; family Syngnathidae; genus Entelurus; species Entelurus aequoreus. The sequence goes on from NC_084752.1 coordinate 11,143,701, forward strand.
TGTTGAAAAATTAATTTTTATGGATTTTATTGTGAAAAACCGCAATAATAAAAAAATAAAATATTTACGCAAGGTTACTAAGCTTGATATTAACAGAGTAAAATCATATTTTATATTCATATTCGAAGGTTATGATTCGGTAGTGACAAATTTGAAAAGAGGAGAAACATTCCCAAATATTCTGAAAATACAAAATACACGTTGACTGTTCTATTTACAGAAATGTGTACCTTAGATATTGTACAATATACATATACTGTATATAGGGACACAGTTTTGAGAATACAAGTTACAAAATATTGAAATACTATATTTCCAACCTCACTTTGAACCAATTTGGTAGAATGGCCCATATAAAACCCTAGTGGTGGTGTTGTTTAAGCACTTTATAGGCAGAATAGAGCGACTCCCATAGGCTCTACTGTAAGTGGATTTTTGCTTGCATTTATTTACTAGTGAGAATGCATAGAAAAATAAAGGCATCTGTGTGCTTGTCTCACATAAGGCAACAATCCAAAAAAGTGCAGTTTCCCTCTAAAAGCTAAGACTTTCTAGTTTAAGAAACTGTTGGGATTATTTCTATTGTAAATTATTCAAGAGTAAGATTTATATGACGGCAATTTCAGAAAGGCCGGGAAACTCCTGTTGCCAGCAACAGCTTGGGTGTTGGGTGTTTTAATAAAGTATTTTGGCAGGGTGGTTTAAAAAGCTGCATGTTGCCTGTTGGGAGGGTGCCCGATGCCCGTGCTGTAAATATTCCCTACAATATAAGAACATCATCTCGCTAGTCGATTAGCATGTCCCACTTCCTTAAAATCTGTCATACTGATGATGCTTCCTTGCATTGCCCTTCCTTTAGCGAGTGCAGGGGGCAGCAACCCTCGGCTCTAGAGCCACATGCGGCTCTTTAACGGTACCCTGGTGGCTCCGTGGAGCTTTTTCGAAAATGTATGGAAAAGGGGAAAAAAATGGGGTGAAAAATAAGTTTTTGGTTGTGATATGGTTTCTGTAGGAGGACACACACGACACAAACCTTCCTAATTGTTAGAAAGTCCACTCTTTAATATGTTTGTGTGTATGCTTCACTGATGACAGTTTTTGGCGTGCGCCATTTTGTCCTACTAATTTCAGAGGCGTTTGAACTCACCGTTGTGTGGACTGTGACTCAACAGTCTGTTTACATGTATAACTCAGAAAAATGTAATTTAAAACATTCGTACGCACGTACAACACTTAAAGGCCTACTGAAAGCCACTACTACCGACCACGCAGTCTGATAGTTTATATATCAATGATGAAATCTTAACATTGCAACACATGCCAATACGGCCGGGTTAACTTATAAAGTGCAATTTTAAATTTCCCGCTAAACTTCCGGTTGAAAACGTCTATGTATGATGACGTATGCGCGTGACGTCAATCGTTGAAACGGAAGTAAAGCTCTGTTTTCATCTCAAAATTCCACAGTATTCTGGACATCTGTGTTGGTGAATCTTTTGCAATTTGTTTAATGAACAATGAAGACTGCAAAGAAGAAAGCTGTAGGTGGGATCGGTGTATTAGCGGCTGGCTGCAGCAACACAACCAGGAGGACTTTAACTTGGATAGCAGACGCGCTATCCGACGCTAGCCGCCGACCGCATCGATGATCGGGTGAAGTCCTTCGTCGCTCCGTCGATCGCTGGAACGCAGTTGAGCACGGGTGTTGATGAGCAGATGAGGGCTGGCTGGCGTAGGTGGATAGCTAATGTTTTTAGCATAGCTCTGTGAGGTCCCGTTGCTAAGTTAGCTTCAATGGCGTCGTTAGCAACAGCATTGTTAAGCTTCGCTAAGCTGGAAAGCATTAACCGTGTAGTTACATGTCCATGGTTTAATAGTATTGTTGATCTTCTGTCTATCCTTCCAGTCAGGGGTTTATTTCTTTTGTTTCTATCTGCAGTTAACCCCGATGCTATCACGTTAGCTCCGTAGCTAAAGTGCTTCGCCGATGTATTGTCGTGGAGATAAAAGTCACTGTGAATGTCCATTTCGCGTTCTCGACTCTCATTTTCAAGAGGATATAGTATCCGAGGTGGTTTAAAATACAAATCCGTGATCCACAATAGAAAAAGGAGAGAGTGTGGAATCCAATGAGCCAGCTTGTACCTAAGTTACGGTCAGAGCGAAAAAAGATGTGTCCTGCACTGCACTATAGTCCTTCACTCTCACGTTCCTCATCCACGAATCTTTCATCCAGGTTCAAATTAATGGGGTAATCGTCGCTTTCTCGGTCGGGAACGCTCTCGCTGCTGGTGTAAACAATGGGGAAATGTGAGGATCCTTTCAACCTGTGACGTCACGCTACTTCCGGTACTTTTTTTTTTTATCAGCGACCAAAAGTTGCGAACTTTATCATCGATGTTCTCTACTAAATCCTTTCAGCAAAAATATGGCAATATCACGAAATGATCAAGTATGACACATAGAATGGATCTGCTATCCCCGTTTAAATTTAAAAAAAATCATTTCAGTAGGCCTTTTAGACCTTCAGTATGTCAGTATGTGGAATTAAATTATGGAAAGCAATCAAACAATGTACTAATATGATCCACTTCAAGAAACTCTTCAAACTTAAAGTGTTTACAAAGTACAAAGAAGAAGAACCATGATAAACATTCTGAATTTATTATTTATTCATCCATTTATTTATTTATTCATCCATTCTTTCACTCTCAAAATAATCTTACTTATCTCATCATATGAAATATAACTTACTTCACTCATTATTATTTATTTATTTATTTCTATTGTGATTACTTAAGGAGAATACTGTGAATAAATTGAGAACAGGAAGTGAACAAAAGTTTTAGCAACTGTTATATAAAAGAAAAGGGGTAGGATTAAATAAGCTCTGCTTCTTCCTACTCCTTTTCGAACATGTTGAAAAGAGAAACTGGAAATTGTGATGCATCATGTTGTATGCTTGCATGTTCGAAATAAACTCAAACTCAACTCAAACTTTCTCAGACGCTGCCACAGAAAGACGTGTTTTATGCCACTCCTTTTTTGTCTCATTTTGTCCACCAAACGTTTTATGCTGTGCGTGAACGCACAAAGGTGAGCTTTGTTGATGTTATTGACTTGTCGGAGTGCTAATCAGGCATATTTGGTCAGTGCATGACTGCAAGCTAATCGATGCTAACATGCTATTTAGGCCAGCTGTATGTACATATTGCATCATTATGCCTCGTTTGTAGGTTTATTTGAGTATTAAGAATTTATATTTGCATGTCTCATGACACATTATCTGTATGTAATATTGGCTGCATTTCTCATAGTTGTTTTTGTGCCATGTTGTTCCAGACCACAGCAAACGTTACCCAGCTTGCAAAGATTGTAATACATCCATTAAGAGAACACTGTCGTTTCCTTTAACTTGGACACACACATCTATACCTTTTTGGCCATTCTAAGACCGTAATTTCCAGGAGTTATCTCACCTTATGAGAAGATTTACTAATGTTTTCCAATGTTGTAAAAATGTGTAGAATAAATATTATATTTCAACATTTCCGTCAACGAAGATTTGCGTCAGCCTGCGACACAGTCTTTTTGACAGTAGGCTAATATAGCTAATTAGCTACTTTCACCATGTGTTGTCTTCATTATAACACTTATATAAGACTTTTAAAGTCATTTTGAAAGGCTAATATAGCTAATATAGACACTTACATCATGTGTAGCCTTCATTATAACACTTATATAAGTCTTTTAATTTTTAGCGGCTCCAGACCGATTACTTTTTGGGTTGCCGACCCCCGAGCTAGTTCCTTGATTAACAGAAAAGTCCGTCAGTTCTAGAAGTACACACCAGTACTCCCACACTACGATCACACCAGCACTCCCCCGAGTAGCAAGCAAAACACTTTGCACTTCATTGTTTTGGTTGTCAGCCTGCAACGGGCCACTTAGCTGCTAAGAAAATATTTCTCAGTAGACCATAGAGCATAGTCCTTATAAAGATGCATCCTTTCATGTGTATTTTTATATGCATTATTGCTTTTATAGCTTTGGAAAGGGTTCATCACAAGTCATTTGGCAGATAAATAATCATGATTTATTAATGCTGCTCTCTGTTCTTGCCTCCGTTCATTTGCTTTCTCTTTTTGTACATATAAAGAGAATAGAATTATAATATGTGAGTTTAGTCATGCTTTTGGCTTTTTTTAATCTGTAAATTGTGCTTGGTTTACTATCTGTTAACTCACATGTTGCTGGTTTGCTGGCACCTCTTGATTGATTGATTGATTGAAACTTGTATTAGTATATTGCACAGTGAAGTACATATTCCGTACAATTGACCACTAAATGGTAACACCCAAATAAGTTTTTCAACTTGTTTAAGTCGGGGTCCACTTAAATTGATTCATGATAAAGATATATACTATTTTCATAATACAGTCATCACACAAGATAATCATCAGAGTATATACATTGAATTATTTACATTATTTACAATCCGGGGTGTGGGATATAGAGGGGTTAAGTTCGGTTGGTATCAACACTTCAGTCATCAACAATTGCATCATCAGAGAAATTGACATTGGAACAGTGTAGGTCTGACTTGGTAGGATATGTACAGCAAGTATTGGACACAGAGTGAGAGATCAGAAATTATAAGAAAAAGTGTCTACATTTGATTGTTTACATTTGATTATTTACAATCCGAAGAGGTGTGATGAGGAAGGGAGGGTGTTAGTTTAGGGTTGAAGCTGCCTGGAGGTGTTCTTTTAGTGCGGTTTTGAAGGAGGATAGAGATGCCCTTTCTTTTAGACCTGTTGGGAGTGCATTCCACATTGATGTGGCATAGAAAGAGAATGAGTTAAGACCTTTGTTAGATCGGAATCTGGGTTTAACGTGGTTAGTGGAGCTCCCCCTGGTGTTGGGGAAGTAGTTTGACATGTACTTCGGTATCAGGGAGGTGTAGCGGATTTTATAGACTAGGCTCAGTGCAAGTTTTTTTACTCTGTCCTCCACCCTGAGCCAGCCTACTTTGGAGAAGTGGGTTGGAGTGAGGTGTGATCTGGGGTGGAGGTCTAGAAGTAATCTGACTAGCTTGTTCTGGGATGTTTTGAGTCTAGATTTGAGGGTTTTGGAGGTGCTAGGGTACTATGGTACCACCAAAACCCTCAAATCTAGACTTCATCCCTAAATGAAAGAAAGAAAGGGTTATACTTGTATAGCGCTTTTCTACCTTCAAGGTACTCAAAACACTTTGACACTATTTCCATATTCACCAATTCACACACTGATGGCGGGAGCTGCCATGCAAGGCCCTAACTACGAGCCATCAGGAGCAAGGGTGAAGTGTCTTGCTCAAGGACACAACGGACATGACTGGGGTGGTAGAAGCTGGGGATCGAACCAAGATCCCTCAGGTTGCTGGCACGGCCACTCTACCAACCGCGCCACGCCGTCCCCAAAATAGTCATCCATTCTATTTATAAGGCCCCTTTCTAGGCGCTCAAGGTCACGGTACAAAATAAATAGGAAAACATAAAAACATGAGATAAAACGTTTATGTAAATGCATTCTTTGTCTTTATTTTGTTTTGTATGACTCCTCCCTTATTTTGGCAGTAGAATGTTCACTGGCACATCTTTGTGGAGCAGATGGAGTCCATTTTGAATTAGTGAAAGATAATGTTGAGCCCAGTATGGGAGTCTCTGAATAAATAGATTGCAAGTAGACATTTTGCTTTGGATTCTCAACTGGTGGGCCAGACCCGTTTTCAATTTAAGAAAAAATTAAAGAAAAATACTGAAAGGGTGAAGAAGTCCCACGTGATTGACCCCATGTTGACAGTGGTTCCCAAACATTGGGACAAAAATGTTCATACAAAGGTTTTGATGACACAGGTCGGAGAAAAGGAGCGCTTGATTTGCTTAGCCTAACCCAGAGATATTTAACTACCATAGGGCGCACCGGATTATAAGGCGCACTGCCGATGAGCGGGTCTAGTCAGGTCTATTTTCATACAAAAGGCGCACCGGTTTATAGGGCGCATTAAAGGCCTACTGAAATGAAATGTTTTTATTTAAACGGGGATAGCAGATCCATTCTATGTGTCATACTTGATCATTTCGCGATATTGCCATATTTTTGCTGAAAGGATTTGGTAGAGAACATCGACGATAAAGTTCGCAACTTTTGGTTGCTGATAAAAAAAAGCCTTGCCTGTACAGGAAGTAGCGTGACGTCGCAGGTTGAAAGTCTCCTCACATTTCCCCATTGTTTACACCAGCAGCGAGAGCGATTTGTACCGAGAGAGCGACGATTACCCCATTAATTTGAGCCAGGATGAAAGATTCGTGGATGAGGAACGTGAGAGTGAAGGACTAGAGCGCAGTGCAGGACGGATCTTTTTTCGCTCTGACCGTAACTTAGGTACAAGGGCTCATTGGATTCCACACTCTCTCCTTTTTCTATTGTGGATCACGGATTTGTATTTTAAACCACCTCGGATAATATATACTCTTAAAAATGAGAGTCGAGAACGCGAAATGGACATTCACAGTGACTTTTATCTCCACGACAATACATCGGTGAAGCACTTTAGCTACGGAGCTAACGTGATAGCATCGTGCTTAAATGCAGATAGAAACAAAATAAATAAGCCCCTGACTGGAAGGATAGACAGAAGATCAACAATACTACCAAACTCTGGACCTGTAACCACACGGTTAATGCTGTGCCGCCTGGCAAAGCCTAGCAATGCTGTTGCTAACGAGGCCATTGAAGCTAACTTAGCTACGGGACCTCGACAGAGCTATGCTAAAAACATTAACTATCCACCTACGCCAGCCCTCATCTGCTCATCAACACCCGTGCTCACCTGCGTTCCAGCGATCGACGCCGCGACGAAGGACTTCACCCGATCATCGATGCGGTCGGCGGCTAGCGTCGGATAGCGCGTCTGCTATCGAACTCAAAGTCCTCCTGGTTGTGTTGCTACAGCCAGCCGCTAATACACCGATCCCACCTACAGCTTTCTTTTTTGCAGTCTTCATTGTTCATTAAACAAATTGCAAAAGATTCACCAACACAGATGTCCAGAATACTGTGGAATTTTGCGATGAAAACAGAGCTGTTTATATTGGGATACAATGTGTCCCAATACTTCCGCTTCAACCATTGACGTCACGCGCATACGTCATCATACATAGACGTTTTCAACCGGAAGTTTCCCGGGAAATTTAAAATTGCACTTTATAAGTTAACCCGGCCGTATTGGCATGTGTTGCAATGTTAAGATTTCATCATTGATATATAAACTATCAGACTGCGTGGTCGGTAGTAGTGGCTTTCAGTAGGCCTTTAAAGGAGTCAAAATATTTATTTTGTTTTCTAAATATAAAACACTTCCTTGTGGTCTACATAACATGTAATGGTGGTTATTTGGTCAAAATGTTGCATAGATGATGTTTTACAGATCATCTTCAAGTCGCTTTCTGACAGTCACTTCAGGATGCGCCGTTTTGTGGGCGGTCTTATTTACGTGGCTCACCTTCGGCAGCGTCTTCTCCCCGTCATCTTTGTTGTAGCGGTGTAGCGTGCAAGGACGGGAGTGGAAGAAGTGTCAAAAAAATATCTTATCTTTGCAGTCTATTCAATTGAATATGAGTTGAAAAAGATTACCAAATTATTTTATTCTGTTTTTATTCACCATTTACACAACGTGCCAACTTCACTGGTTTTGGGTTTTGTATTATTATTATTATTTGGATACTTCAAAATCCTATTTTTCTTGTAATTCCTATATTCTTTTTCTGTCCCCGACATTTGCATTTAAAAATAACAGGGCTTTTTTTTGTGCACGGCGTGTCAGAGCTGAGTCAGAAGAGATCCCTGCACATGAGAACAAGTTTTATGTTTCCAAATGTTGGCAGTGGAGGAAGGGAGGACAGAAGGAGATGCATTGGAAAAAGGTCAGAAAGTGTTTGATTGGTGCACATTCCTGATTATGGTATCCAATTGTGTAGCCATCCTGTTTCCATGCCCGGTGAGAAACAAAACAAAAAGGGCAGATATAAAAGGTGATAGGGAGAAAGTGAAGGTTGCACATTTTCAGAGCAACCATTAGGGAAAGTCTCAGAGGTATTAGAGAATGAGAGGTTGGATGGGTATATGGGGAAGGGGAGGAAAAGAGAGAGCCCACCATGGCTTTCAGTTTCTTTTTTATCCTCCACCTGCTAATAGAGAAATCACAACCATTCCGTCATGCCTGTCCTCATACAGAACAAGCCAGGATGTCGCCTTTTGCCTCGCTGCCCCCTGCCAGAGTGTCGCCACGCGCCACTCAAAGATTGATGAATTGCCAGCGCTCGCCTCATTTTTCATCAAGGCTGCGTTAGTGTGGAACATGTAGGCACCGTACCCCCGTGCAACTCCTTAGCCATAACAAGAGCAATCTCCCAGCACCGACAAAAACAGCGACGAGTCAGCAGGAGAAAATGGTAAAATGCAGGCAAGGGCAAACGGTCGCAGATGGCTCTTTTAGCTTTTTATTCCCAGCTCTTCTAAATTGTTTTATTGAAACTTTTAAACCAGGGGTGCCCACACTTTTTCAGCAGGCGAGCTATTTTTCAAATGACCAAGTCGAGGTGATCTACCTCATCCTCATACATATATATATATATATATATATATATATATATATATATATATATATATATATATATATATATATATATATATATATATATATATATATATATATCATACTTGCCAACCTTGAGACCTCCAATATCGGGAGGTGGGGTGGGGGGGCGTGGTTATTTACAGCTAGAATTCACCAACTCGAGTATTTCATATATATTTCATATATATATATATATATATATATATATATATATATATATATATATTTTATTTTTTATTTTTATTTTTATTTACATAGAAAAAAATAAAAATACTTGAATTTCAGTGTTCCGGTGGCTATCCATTAGATGGCAGTATTGTCCTGTTTAACTTCTCCGTTCATGATGAGTATATCATTTCGGCCACCGTGTTCAATGGAGAAGTCTGTTCTACAAAATTTACAGGCAACATACAGTACATACCCCTTCCCCTTCAAACTGTCCTGGATGAACTGAAATTCTTGTTTCCATTCGTTTTGGAACTTGCCAGCGTATTTCTTCATCTTGCTCGTCGACGGCGTCGCCATGTCTGTAATTTCCTCGTTCTTCTGCTTCGTCTCCTTGTTGTGTGCGCAGTTGTGCACTCTACTCTCTAAAAGCCCTAGATGTTATGACGTCATTGGGCAGACAAGCTGTTTATATTGTGGGAAAGCGGACGTGAGAACAGGCTGTCCCCACTACATCTCTTATTTTTTTGTGATAGAGTGATTGGAGCACATACTTGTCGGCCACAAAAAACATTCATGAAGTTTGGTTCTTTTATGAATTTATTATGGGTCTACTGAAAATGTGACCAAAGTACCACTGAAAATTGAGCTGTTTGGCCACAATACCCAGCAATATGTTTGGAGGAGAAAATGTGAGGCCTTTAATCCCAGGAACACCATGCCTACCGTCAAGCATGGTGGTGGTAGTATTATGCTCTGGGCCTGTTTTGCTGCCAATGGAACTGGTGCTTTACAGAGAGTAAATGGGACAATGAAAAAAGAGGATTACCTCCAAATTCTTCAGGACAACCTAAAATCAACAGCCCGGAGGTTGGGTCTTGGGCGCAGTTGGGTGTTCCAACAGGACAATGACCCCAAACTCACGTCAAAAGAGGTAAAGGAATTGGCTTAAGGAGGTTTTAGAATGGCCTTCCCAAAGTCCTGACTTAAACGTGTGGACAATGCTAAAGAAACAAGTCCATGTCAGAAAACCAACACATTTAGCTGAACTGCACCAATTTTGTCAAGAGGAGTGGTCAACAATTCAAGCAGAAGCTTGTGGATGGCTACCAAAAGCGCCTTATTGCAGTGAAACTTGCCAAGGGACATGTAAGCAAATATTAACATTGCTGTGTGTATACTTTTGACCCAGCAGATTTGCTCACATATTCAGTAGACCCATAATAAATTCATAAAAGAACCAAACTTCATGAATGTTTTTTGTGACCAACAAGTATGTGCTACAATCACTCTATCACAAAAAAATAAGAGTTTTAGAAATTATTGGAAACTCAAGACAGCCATGACATTATGTTCTTTACAAGTGTATGTCAACTCTTGATCACGACTGTATATATATATATACTGTATATACAGTGTGTATGTATATATATATATATATATATATATATATATATATATATATATATATATATATATATATATATATATATATATATATATATATATATATATATATATCAGTGTTTCCCCCAGAAAATGTGTTAGTTAAGGTGGTGTCTCTCCAGGGGGAGGGGGCGCGTCGCCCAGGACAGGCAGACAGACGGGGAAGGGGGTGGGTGGGTGTAAGGAACAGTGTAATTCATACTTGCCAACCTTGAGACCTCCAATATCGGGAGGTGGTGGGGGGGGGGGTCTTGGCCGGGGGGGGGCGTGGCTGGGTGAGGGGCGTGGTTAAGAGGAGAGTATTTTACAGCTTGAATTCACCAACTCAAGTATTTCAATATATATATATATATATATATATATATATATATATATATATATATATATATATATATATATATATATATATATATATATATATATATATATATATATATATATATATATATATATATATATATATATATATATATATATATTTATATATAAATACTTGACTTTCAGTGAATTCTAGCTATATATATATATATTTATTTTATTATATATATATAAATATAAATAAAAGAAATACTAGAATTTTAGTGTTCATTTATTTACACATATACACACACACACACAACACTCATCTACTCATTGTTGTACTTGAAAGTGCAATGCTTTGCAGCCAGAAGCACAGCCTTTGAAGGAATATAGCTGTGGGCAGCATCTGTGAAATTTATTTTGCAGGAAAGGAGTGAGTTAAGGGTTGAATTGTCCATCCTCTGTCTATTCTCTGCCACTATTTTTCGAACCATACTGAACACCCTCTCTGATGATGCATTGCTGTGTGGCACGCATAAAAGTGCTTTCATCAAATGCACGAGTGTGGGGAATCTTCCATCTCTCCCTAGCATGGCCCAAAACCGGTCAATCCTTGCTTCCTGGGGAAGATGTTCCCTGGCAAGCAATTGGTACTCCAGTACTTGTACCCGGAGGCTGGTCAGGTCCAATCGCAGCTGCGGCAGACTTTTTCCTAGCTCCATAACTGCAAATGAAAATGAGCAAATTAAGCACAAGTGAGCTTGGGATATAATTGCTTTCTCTAGTCTTATCCTCTATAACAGGGGTCGGGAACCTTTTTGGCTGAGAGAGCCATGAGAGCCATGAAAGCCAAATATTTTAAAATGTATTTTCGTGACAGCCATATAATATTCTTTAACTCTGAATACAACTAAGTGCATGCATTTTTAAGTAAGACCAACATTTTTAGAGTACAATAAGTCTCTTTTTCTTTTTAATAACATTGTTATTCTGAAGGTAACCAATAATACATTAAATACTTCTTACCATTAATGCTGCATGGTTTCGTTTCTCCAGTCAATTTTTCTGTCACTAGGAATAAACAAAGCACAACATTACTTATTAGTGGTCTGTCTCTTAGCACAGTGGTTCTCAACCTTTTTTCAGTGATGTACCCCCTGTGAAAATGTTTTAATTCAAGTACCCCCTAATCAGAGCAAAGCATTTTTGGTTGAAAAATAGAGATAAAGAAGTAAAATACAGCACTATGTCATCAGTTTCTGATTTATTAAATTGTATAACAGTGCAAAATATTGCTCATTGGTTGTGGTCTTTCTTGAACTATTTGGAAAAAAAGATATAAAAATAACTAAAAATTTGTTGAAAAATAAACAAGTGATTCAATTATAAATAAAGATTTCTACACATAGAAGTAATCATCAACTTAAACTGCCCTCTTTGGGGATTGTAATAGAGATCCATCTGGATTCATTAATTTAATTCTAAACATTTCTTCACAAAAAAAGAAATCTTTAACATCAATATTTATGGAACATGTCCACAAAAAATCTAGCTGTCAACACTGAATATTGCATTGTAATGAATGGAATAGCCTACTTGATTTGATGTTCCGTTTATGAACTTACATTCATATTTTGTTGAAGTATTATTCAATAAATATATTTATAAAGGATTTTTGAATTGTTGCTATTTGTAGAATATTTAAAAAAAAATCTCACGTACCCCTTGGCATACCTTCAAGTACCCCCAGGGGTACACGTACCCCCATTTGAGAACCACTGTCCTAGCATATTGTAATATATTTACATTTACACATAAGCGACTTTACATTTACCTTAGCACTGTGTTCAGTGACTCAAAGAGGTTCTCTGCTGTGCCAATGTTGCACACTGGCATGTGCATAAACTTCGTCACCACCTCCTCAGTTTTCGGATCGCAAACCCTGGCCAATATCACAAACTCCTTAAAAAAATATATATATATGTATATATAAATATATTTAGAAAGCAATTTTCACAGCAGCCACAACATTACTTTACAAGAGAAGTGTAAATACAAAATGCATACTTTATCCGTCTTTCTGCTTGTGCTTTCATCACACATCAGACCAAAGGGTTGGTTTTGGCAAAGTTCCATCACTTCCTTGTCCAATTCCGGGGCAATGGCACCTATCAAATACACAGTCATGAAAACACAGTTGTTCTACTAACTGTACTGTACTTGCTGCTTACTAAAAAAAAAACACTTACCTTTCACTATTTGAGTCGCCTTTGTTCTGCCATTTGAGTACTGGCAAGCAATCTCTGAATCCGGGTACATATTCTTCACGGATTTGTTGTAAACATCCGCAAATGAGAATGGGATGTTGCTTGCAGCTATCAGCATAGTCATCTTTGTCTCGGCATATATTACACCATCGGGTCTCCATTTTGCGAGGTGGCCCATAATACCGGACTGTGACCGGTGCTGCGCTGCCGCCGCCTTGTGCTTCGCTCTCCGTTCATGAATGATTATATCATTTCGGCCACCGTGTTCAATTGAGAAGTCTGTTCTACAAAATTTACAGGCAACATACCCCTTCCCCTTCGAACTGTCCTGGATGAATTGAAATTCTTGTTTCCATTCGCTTTGGAACTTGCAAGCGTATTTCTTCATCTTGCTCGGCGTCGCCATGGCTGTATTCCTCGTTCTTCTGCTGCGTCTACTAATACTTGTTGTGCACTCCCAAAAGCCGTAGATCAGGGGTCACCAACGCAGTGCCCGCGGGCACCAGGTAGCCCGTAAGGACCAGATGAGTAGCCCGCTGGCCTGTTCTAAAAATAGCTCAAATAGCAGCACTTACCAGTGAGCTGCCTCTATTTTTTAAATGTTATTTATTTACTAGCAAGCTGGTCTCGCTTTGCCCAACATTTTTAATTCTAAGAGAGACAAAACTCAAATAGAATTTGAAAATCCAAGAAAATATTTTAAAGACTTGGTCTTCACTTGTTTAAATAAATTCATTTATTTTTTTACTTTGCTTCTTATAACTTTCAGAAAGACAATTTTAGAGAAAAAATACAACCTTAAAAATGATTTTAGGATTTTTAAACACATTAACCTTTTTACCTTTTAAATTCCTTCCTCTTCTTTCCTGACAATTTAAATCAATGTTCAGGTAAATTTATTGTTTTTATTGTAAAGAATAATAAGTAAATCTTAATTTAATTCTTCATTTTAGCTTCTGTTTTTTCGACGAATAATATTTGTGAAATATTTCTTCAAACTTATTATGATTAAAATTCAAAAAAATTATTCTGGCAAATCTAGAAAATCTGTAGAATCAAATTTAAATCTTATTTCAAAGTCTTGAAATTCTTTTAAAATTTTTGTTCTGGAAAATCTAGAAGAAACAATGATTTGTCTTTGTTAGAAATATAGCTTGGTCCAATTTGTTATATATTCTAACAAAGTGTAGATTGGATTTTAACCTATTTAAAACATGTCATCAAAATTCTAAAATTAATGTTAATCGGGAAAAATTACTAATGATGTTCCATAAATTATTTTTTTAATTTTTTCAAAAAGATTCGAATTAGCTAGTTTTTCTCTTCTTTTTTTCGGTTGAATTTAGAATTTAAAAGAGTCGAAATTGAAGATAAACTATGTTTCAAAATTAATTGTCATTTTTTTCGTGTTTTCTCCTCTTTTAAACCGATTAATTAAGTGTAAATATCATTAATTATTAATAATAACATAGAGTTAAAGATAAATTGAGCAAATTGGCTATTTCTGGCAATTTATTTAAGTGTGTATCAAACTGGTAGCCCTTCGCATTAATCAATACCCAAGAAGTAGCTCTTGGTTTCAAAAAGGTTGGTGACCCCTGCCGTAGATGTTATGACGCAGGCAAGTTTATATTGTGGGAAAGCGGACGTGAGAACGGCTGTCCACACTCACACTCAGGTCCGCATTGAGCTGGAGGGGGCGTGGCCTCCAGCTCCGGCTGAATACCGGGAGTTTGTCGGGAGAAGGGAGGTTGTCGGGAGAGGCGCTGAATATCGGGATTCTCCCGCTAAAAACGGGAGGGTTGGCAAGTATGGTGTAATTTGGCCTGTTGCCACCATCACGTCTCCATCTCATCGCTGCCCCCACCTGGGGGGGAAATAGACTACAGACTGAAGAAGCCTACAATTTTTGGTTGTGTTTTTCGCTCCGTATGCTGAATGACAATATACGATATATATCTCGATATTTTTTCCGTAAAGTAAAAACAAAACACACAACAGTCCTAGTTACCTGAGATATTAAGTATGTCATTATTATGACTTCGTAAGTCATTATTTTGACATAGTAAATTACTAAGTCAAAATAAGGACTTACTAAGTCAAATTAATGACTTACTGTAAGTAAGCGTTTGCAACAAGCGTTTGAAAAAAAGAGTTAAAAGTGGGGCCACATGCTGACATATGCTCAACTCATCATGCTTAATTTATTACAGCATTTTGGAAGCCTGTAGTTGATTTTTATCCTGTAAATGTTATATTTTTATCAACATGTGATAGCAGGGACCCTGCCATTCAAAACTAGGCTGCTACATTACTAATGATTAATGTAACTATAGCTGAAAAAATAGTACAATAGCAATAGGAGAGCCTATTCATCCCTGAACACCATGGAGTGGTCTCTGGTCAACAAAAGCACCATGAGGATTCTGGCGGGAACTCTCGTTCAACCCTTTTTCGATTACGCATGCACCTCCTGGTACCCTAGCACTTCCAAACATCCCAGAACAGGCTAGTCAGGTTACTTCTAGACCTCCACCCCAGATCCCACCTCACTCCTACCCACTTCTCTAAAGTGGGCTGGCTCAAGGTGGAGGACAGAGTTAAACAACTTGCACTGAGCCTAGTCTATAAAATCCACTACACCTCCCTGATACCGAAGTACATGTCAAACTACTTCCTTAACGTAAATGACCGCCATAACCACAACACCAGGGGGAGCTCCACTAACCACGTTAAACCCAGATTCCGAACTAACAAAGGTCTTAACTCATTCTCTTTCTATGCCACATCAATGTGGAATGCGCTCCCAACAGGTATAAAAGAAAGGGCATCTCTATCCTCCTTCAAAACCGCAATATAAGTACACCTCCAGGCAGCTACAACCCTAAACTAACACCCTCCCCGGATTGCTAATAATCAACCCTAAACTAACACCCTCCCCGGATTGCTAATAATCAAATGTAAATAATCAAATGCAGATACTTTTTCGTATGCCTTCTGATATCTCTCTCTCTCTCTCCCCCTCTCTCTCTCTCTCTCTCTCTCTCTCTCTCTCTCTCTCTCTCTCTCTCTCTCTCTCTCTCTCTCTCTCTCTCCATATCCTACCCCCCCCCCCCCTCCACACCCCTGATTGTAAATAATGTAAATAATTCAATGTGATTATCTTGTGTGATGAGTGTATTATGATGATAGTATATATGATAGTATATATCTGTATCATGAATCAATTTAAGTGGACCCCGACTTAAACAAGTTGAAAAACTTATTCGGGTGTTACCATTTAGTGGTCAATTGTACGGAATATGTACTTCACTGTGCAACCTACTAATAAAAGTCTCAATCAATCAATCAATCAATCAAAAAAGAGTTCATGTAGGCTTTATGATGCAGTTACATTATTATATCAACTATCAGAGACAGCTTCAGGAAACTCTTCATTTAACATAATATCGTTTTTTGCTGCTTCAACACAGCTCAATCAACACAGAAAAAGGTCAAGTGAAATAGCTTAGTTGTTAACTGTAGGTCAATAATGCTTGTCTTTCTCTCAGACTGACAGGGCTTTGCTGTCCGTAAAACACACACACACACACACACACACACACACACACACACACACACACACACACACACACACACCGCAAAATGAGCTAACGTTACGCTAAAAGCTAATTAGCCTTCACCTCAAGGAGCGAGCTGATCTGCCGCTTAAATGGTTCTGTGGGTGGTAAAATAGTTGTTTGAGTTAAAGTGCAGGACTTTAGAGTAGGGAATTAAAAGTAAAAACACATCATTTCACGCCTGTTAGACATGGAAGTTGATAACAGGCACATTGAGGCACTGCTAATTATCCCTGCAGTTTAATCATCAGTAAGCAAAGTTGTGTTATTAACTGACATACGAAGCATGGAAGAACAAAAACAACTCAAATCACTTCCGTTTCCTCACCTAGCGGGAACAATAGCGTTATTCCTGGCAGCTGCATGACTGTAAATAAGGTGTCCAGGCAGGCGTGGTGGAAAGGTTGAGTCATCCCATAGATCAGTGCAGCACACTGCTGCGTTCACAGGAAGCTACGCCAGAGAGCAGTGACTCAAAGCAGTGGAAGGACACTGAGATGAGTTGATCGATTCAATCGTCACGGGTTTGTTTTTTTCCGGAGCCTCTGTGACCCGACCTTCTGGAGGTGGATCACATCAACTGTGGCTAAACACTCACTGGACACCTACTATAAAGCACACCAGGGACTCCATCCAAGAGCTTCATGAAAAGTATCCCTTTTACAACAACAATAAATAAGTATGCATTGTTTTATACAGAGTGTGTCGGTCAGGGTTTAATTAAACTTGTCAGAATTTTCATAAAATCTTTTAGCTTTTTATTTTATATTTTAATTGGGTTCTTTTTTATTAAAGTTATACTTATGTAGTCACGTAACCTACGCTGAATGGGCCTCATTTAAACTAGGGGTGGATAGCCATACTCTAGAATACTAAAAACTGTGGTACCTCGGTTTTTATTATTAATCTGTTCCAATAAGCCCGTTAAAAAATTAGTCGTATGGAAACAAACTATTTTACCAGGGCAAAGTGTACATCCAATTACCGTATTTTCCGGACCATAGGGCGCACCGGATTATAAGGCGCACTGCCGATGAATGGTCTATTTTCGATCTTTTTTCATACAAAAGGCGCACCAGATTATAAGGCGCATTAAAGGAGTCATATATTTCTTTCTAAATGTAAAACACTTCCTTGTGGTCTACATAACATGTAATGGTGGTTCTTTGGTCAAAATGTTGCATAGATGATGTTTTACACATCATCTTCAGATCGCTTCAGGATGCGCCGTTTTGTGGGCGGTCTTATTTACGTGGCTCACCTTCGACAGCGTCTTCTCCCCGTCATCTTTGTTGTAGCGGTGTAGCGTGCAAGGACGGGAGTGGAAGAAGTGTCAAAAGATGGCGCTAACTGTTTTAATGACATTCAGACTTTACTTCAATCAATAACGGAGCAGCATCTCCTCATCCGTGGCTGACTAGTGCAACAACAACACCGGAAATGTGTCCCGTGAAAAACCCTCCGACCGGAACACTCTAATACCTAAAGTTCCTTGGGTGAATAATGTAAACTCACTACACCGGTATGTTTTAGCGCTTTCATGGCAAGTTTACTGACAGATATAAGTAAGAACTTTACACTACTTTATATTAGAAATGGCAACAGCAGAGGATGAATGTCCCATAACAAGAAGATAGAATAGAGAAAAAGAAGAAGCTTATCGACTACGGTGTCGGAACGGACTACAAAGGCGGACGCGCGCAAATTTTAAGGACTTATGCAGATCCCAAATACAGATCAGCAAATCCCGGAAGGTAAGAAAAGTTGCTTTTTCATAATAGTGCGAAACAAAACACCAGATAATATGTCTTACCTTATACACACACCATAATAATACTCGTATGTTGAAGCACAGTACAATCAATCAAGCGGTGCAGCTTTATAGCTTACCAAAGTCGTACTAAAACATTTTGATAGATTTTTGAGCGTAATGTTCTATATTTTCAATGGAACTTATAAAATGTTGGTTTTATGTTTGACTGCTGTCATATTGCCGTCTACACGTATCTCATATGTGCGACTACCATCTACTGGCCACGCTTATAATTTCACCAAGTACCAAATAGAATAGCTTCGAGGTCGGTAAGCACAACCAAAATGATTCCGTGCATTAGGCGCACCGGGTTATAAGGCGCCTGTCGAGTTTTGAGAAAATGAGAGGATTTTAAGTGTGCCTTGTAGTCCGAAAAATACGGTAGTCCATTCCAGACACCCAAAAGGGATTTTATTGA
The DNA here is from genome assembly GCF_033978785.1 of Entelurus aequoreus. Classification (NCBI taxonomy): domain Eukaryota; kingdom Metazoa; phylum Chordata; class Actinopteri; order Syngnathiformes; family Syngnathidae; genus Entelurus; species Entelurus aequoreus. The sequence continues at coordinate 11,162,410 of NC_084752.1, forward strand.
GAATCATAGTTTTGCGCCATACCAGCAACTTGAGGGTTCCAGATTCGATTCCAGCTTCCGCCATCCTAGTCACTGCCGTTGTGTCCTTGGGCAAGACACTTTACCTGTGCTCCCAGTGCCACCCACACTGGTTTAAATGTCCCTGGAGAAAAAAAGCGCTATATAAATATAATTCACTTCACTTTACTTTAACTACGGTCGGGCCTCGCCACTTCATGCTTCAATAATGCGGTTTCACTACATTGCAGATTTTTTGTTGTTGTTATTTCTAAGTGTTTTTTAAGCATATTTTTACAACATTTCTGGCCTAAATTAAGCGTATTCAAGCATAGCAGTGAATAAAATAACACCAACCAAATGTTGTGACCAGGTGAATCTTATATACTGTTTTATGAAGTTTACTTTCAACCTGGCCTGAAAAAAATGGTGGTGACGTTCATTTTCATGGTATATTTTTAAACAGTGTACATTTTCACAAGAAAAAAATTATACATTTAGAGAGGGTGGAGCGTGGTTCCTTCGCAATCTGGGAACGCCGACAAAGACAAAGACAAACTCAAAATACATACATTTTATATTCAACGCTTAAATCGCTGGAGTCTACATCAACTTCAGATCTATCCCTCATTTCAAAATGTTTTAGTTTTTTTTAAGTTGTTTTTTTTGTTTGTTTGTTTTCGCCCTTTTTTGTCAAACAAAACTATGTTTTTTAATGGCAAACACACAAAATATGCAAAATCTTCCACCAAAAATTTTTTCAAAGGGGAATATTTTGATGTTGAAGTTAATCGGAACCTTTGATAGGTTAATAATTCATAATAACATTGATTTTCATTCAATATTATGTTTTGAGCAATGACAGTTTGAAAGAAATTGATTAACGTGGACCCCGACTTAAACGAGTTGAAAAACGTATTTGTTTGTTACCATTTAGTGGTCAATTGTACGGAATATGTACTGTACTGTGCAATCTACTAATAAAAGTCTCAATCAATCAATCCACTCCCTCGCTCTCTCGCTCTCTCTGTCTCTGCCCCTCCCTCACCATGCTGCTGCGTAGGTGCACAATTTGTATTTTTGTTTTTAACCCCTTCTTAACCCTAAACGTACATTGAAAATACACGCAACCCTAACTCAAAATGCCGGACATTTGAGGGCATTTAAGAAACTCCGCCCAGACAGCCCCACAAAAGAAGACATGTCCGGGGAAAAAGAGGACGCATGGTCAGTCTAGAACAGGGGTGTCCAAAGTGCGGCCCGGGGGCCATTTGCGGCCCCCAGGTAATTTTTTAACGGCCCCACGGCACATTCTAAAAATACGATGAAAAAAAAATAAAAAACATAAAAAGTGGTATAAAAGAGCAAATAGGTGAAATGTAACAAGAAAATGTTGCATTATTTACTCTAATAACACAAAGCTGCCATGCAGGCTGTTTCTTTCTTTCAAAAATAATAATGAATCAAAATCAATGTCATTATGAATTATTGACCTATTCAAGGCTCCATTTACTTCACATTAAATATTCCACTTTGAGATATTTTGGGGGGAAAATGTTGCATATTTTTTGGTTGCCATTCAAAAAACAACTTTTTTTTATAGAAGGGCCTAAAAAGAACAAACATAAACAACAATACAACTTATAATTGACGGATGGATCTAAAGTTGATCTTGAGACTATTGTGGTAAAAGTTTAAAAACAATGTTGGATTTATTTTTTTAAACTTTACTGAGCAGTACCCTTTTGGATCCCCAATAATTTTAGTGGGATTTTTTTTTTTTTAAGTGTCATTGCTCAAAAAAATTATGAATTAAAATCAATGTTGTTGTGAGTTATTTACCTTATTAAGACTCCAATTATTATATAATCTCAAATATTCCACTTTAAAGTTTTATTGGGGGAAAATCTTGCATATTTTGTGTTTTTTTCCATAAAAAAACACGGTTTTCCTTGACAAAAATGGCATAAAAAACGTATAATTGACGGATAGATCTAAAGTTGATCTTGAGACTATTGTGGTAAAAGTTAAAAGAAAAATGTTGGATTTATTTTTTTAAACTTTACTGAGCAGTACCCTTTTGGATCCCCAATCATTTTAGTGGGACTTTTTTTTTTTAAGTGTCATTGCTCAAAAAAATAATGAATTAAAATCAATGTTGTTATGACTTATTGACCTTTTTAAGACTCCAATTATTATATAATCTCAAATATCCCACTTTAAAATTTTATTGGGGGAAAATCTTGCATATTTTGTGTTTTTTTCCATAAAAAAACACGGTTTTCCTTGACAAAAATGGCATAAAAAACGTATAATTGACGGATAGACCTAAAGTTGATCTTGAGACTATTGTGGTAAAAGTAAAAAAAAAAAAAAGTTGGATTTATTTTAAACTTTACTGAGCAGTACCCTTTTGGATCCCCAATAATTTTAGTGGGACTTTTTTTTTTAAGTGTCATTGCTCAAAAAAAATAATGAATTCAATGTTGTTATGAGTGTTTGACCTTTTTAAGACTCCAATTATTATATAATCTCAAATATTCCACTTTAAAATTTTATTGGGGGAAAATCTTGCATATTTTGTGTTTTTTTCCATAAAAAAACACGGTTTTCCTTGACAAAAATGGCATAAAAAAACGTATAATTGACGGATAGATCTAAAGTTGATCTTGAGACTATTGTGGTAAAAGTTAAAAACAAATGTTGGATTAATTTTTTTAAACTTAACTGAGCAGTACCCTTTTGGATCCCCAATAATTTTAGTGGGATTTTTTTTTTTTTAAGTGTCATTGCTCAAAAAAATTATGAATTAAAATCAATGTTGTTGTGAGTTATTTACCTTATTAAGACTCCAATTATTATATAATCTCAAATATTCCACTTTAAAGTTTTATTGGGGGAAAATCTTGCATATTTTGTGTTTTTTTCCATAAAAAAACACGGTTTTCCTTGACAAAAATGGCATAAAAAACGTATAATTGACGGATAGATCTAAAGTTGATCTTGAGACTATTGTGGTAAAAGTTAAAAGAAAAATGTTGGATTTATTTTTTTAAACTTTACTGAGCAGTACCCTTTTGGATCCCCAATCATTTTAGTGGGACTTTTTTTTTTTAAGTGTCATTGCTCAAAAAAAATAATGAATTAAAATCAATGTTGTTATGACTTATTGACCTTTTTAAGACTCCAATTATTATATAATCTCAAATATCCCACTTTAAAATTTTATTGGGGGAAAATCTTGCATATTTTGTGTTTTTTTCCATAAAAAAACACGGTTTTCCTTGACAAAAATGGCATAAAAAACGTATAATTGACGGATAGACCTAAAGTTGATCTTGAGACTATTGTGGTAAAAGTAAAAAAAAAAAAAAGTTGGATTTATTTTAAACTTTACTGAGCAGTACCCTTTTGGATCCCCAATAATTTTAGTGGGACTTTTTTTTTTAAGTGTCATTGCTCAAAAAAAATAATGAATTCAATGTTGTTATGAGTGTTTGACCTTTTTAAGACTCCAATTATTATATAATCTCAAATATTCCACTTTAAAATTTTATTGGGGGAAAATCTTGCATATTTTGTGTTTTTTTCCATAAAAAAACACGGTTTTCCTTGACAAAAATGGCATAAAAAAACGTATAATTGACGGATAGATCTAAAGTTGATCTTGAGACTATTGTGGTAAAAGTTAAAAACAAATGTTGGATTAATTTTTTTAAACTTAACTGAGCAGTACCCTTTTGGATCCCCAATAATTTTAGTGGGACTTTTTTTTTTTAAGTGTCATTACTCAAAAAAAATAATGAATTAAATTCAATGTTGTTATGACTTATTGACCTTTTTAAGACTCCAATTATTATATAATTTCAAATATCCCACTTTAAAATTTTATTGGGGGAAAATCTTGCATATTTTGTGTTTTTTTCCATAAAAAAACACGGTTTTCCTTGTCAAAAATGGCATAAAAAACGTATAATTGACGGATAGATCTAAAGTTGATCTTGAGACTATTGTGGTAAAAGTTTTTAAAAAATGTTGGATTTATTTTTTTAAACTTTACTGAGCAGTACCCTTTTGGATCCCCAATAATTTTAGTGGGACTTTTTTTTTTTTAAGTGTCATTGCTCAAAAAAATAATGAATTCAATGTTGTTATGAGTTATTGACCTTTTTAAGACTCCAATTATTATATCATCTCAAATATTCCACTTTAAAATTTTATTGGGGGAAAATCTTGCATATTTTGTGTTTTTTTCCATAAAAAAACACGGTTTTCCTTGACAAAAATGGCATAAAAAACGTATAATTGACGGATAGATCTAAAGTTGATCTTGAGACTATTGTGGTAAAAGTTAAAAAAAAAATGTTGGATTTATTTTTTTAAACTTTACTGAGCAGTACCCTTTTGGATCCCCAATCATTTTAGTGGGACTTTTTTTTTTAAGTGTCATTGCTCAAAAAAAATAATGAATTCAATGTTGTTGTGAGTTATTGACCTTTTTAAGACTCCAATTATTATATAATCTCAAATATTCGACTTTATAATTTTATTGGGGGAAAATCTTGCATATTTTGTGTTTTTTTCCATAAAAAAACACGGTTTTCCTTGACAAAAATGGCATAAAAAACGTATAATTGACGGATAACTCTAAAGTTGATCTTGAGACTATTGTGGTAAAAGTAAAAAAAAAATGTTGGATTTATTTTTTTAAACTTTACTGAGCAGTACCCTTTTGGATCCCCAATAATTTTAGTGGGACTTTTTTTTTTTTTTAAGTGTCATTGCTCAAAAAAATAATGAATTAAAATCAATGTTGTTATGAGTTATTGACCTTTTTAAGACTCCAATTATTATATAATCTCAAATATTCCACTTTAAAATTTTATTGGGGGAAAATATTGCATATTTTGTGTTTTTTTTTCCATAAAAAAACACGGTTTTCCTTGACAAAAATGGCATACAACTTAAATCTTTAAAAGCGTTATATTGACAGATAGACCTAATGTTGATCTAGAGATTTAAACCTTGAATAATAATAATACTAAATAATGACACATTTGTAATATTTTTTTTGACCAAAACCTTTTGGGGTCCCCGGGATCAAGTCTGAGTGGAGGCGTAAATGTATCTTTTTTATACATACATTGTATTGGTTTTTAAAATAAAAAATATCAAAATGGCCCCCGCTTGCTTTGTGTTTTCAGTGTGCGGCCCTCAGTGGAAAAAGTTTGGACACCCCTGGTCTAGAATATCTCCATGTTAAGAAACTCGACTTCAGCTCCACCATGACGTCTTGTTAGCAAACACAGACACAATACTGTAGCGTAGTAAGCCTAAGTATTGATTAAAAACAATGCATATGTTTTATTTAATTACACACAGTGCACAAACATCACCAACAATGATACTCCAAACACAGTACATATTTACAGACTTCTTTGGCGTACCACTTGATGGAGGTGACGTACCAGGTATGTTACTGATCGAGACCACAAGGAAGTGTTTTAAATGTAAATTAGAATCATTTCGTGCGAGTCTGGCATCATCATTCTTGCTAATAACACAATGAGCTGCAGATAAATGTCATACAGCACTCCGGCTGATTGTTAGCTGGCAGGTACTCATCGCCGCCATCCTTCTGCAGAGAAGAAAAGCGCAGCACAACATCAATTGGCACAAAGGTGTCAGCTGGCGTCTTCATCATGTCGAGTACAATACATTGTTTTCTGTATTTTTACGCTCCGCTGTATCTGACTTGTCAAGATGGAGGATTATGAATCCGAGCTCAAGAAACGTTCAGCCAAAACGGAAGGTGACGAGATTTGACAACGAAGTAACAGACAGCCATGCCTCCCGCAGTCTAATACGGCCGCTGACCTCCAGAAAGTAAAAGGCTGGCGTGATATCAGGTGCAGTGAGTGGGTGTTTAACTTTTTGCACCATGTCAGCCTTTCTGTGCTGAGGAAGACTTTCTGCAAAAACGTCGTGCGGTGATGGATGGGCAGGGTGACATTCAGGTCACATGACAGCTTTTGGCATTTCATAACCATAGAACATGTATCTAGACAAGTGTCGCTGAGTGAATAACTGCATGTACACCACACTTGTAACAGTAAATGCATTTGGAATACCATTTTTCCGTATAAAACTTTCAGGTCAAGACAGACTGTGTCAGGGGAATATTGATTTCCCGCTCGGTGCAGGACAGAAAGTGTTTACCGCATTTTCCGGACCGTAGGGCGCACCGGATTATAAGGCGCATTGCCGATGAATGGTCTATTTTCGATCTTTTTTCATATAAACGGCGCACTGGATTATAAGGAGCATTAAAGGGGTCATATTATTATTAGGGATGTCCGATAATGGCTTTTTGCCGATATTCCGATATTGTCCAACTCTTAATTACCGATACCGATATCAACCGATACCGATATATACAGTCGTGGAATTAACACATTACTATGAATAATTTGGACAAGCAGGTATGGTGAAGATAAGGTCCTTTTTAAAAAAAATTAATAAAATAAAATAAGATAAATAAATTAAAAACATTTTTTTGAATAAAAAAGAAAGTAAAACAATATAAAAACAGTTACATAGAAACTAGTAATTAATGAAAATGAGTCAAATTAACTGTTAAAGGTTAGTACTATTAGTGGACCAGCAGCACGCACAATCATGTGTGCTTACGGACTGTATCCCTTGCAGACTGTATTGATATATATTGATATATAATGTAGGAACCAGAATATTAATAACAGAAAGAAACATCTTGTGTTTTTTATGTTGATTTAAAAAAAAAAAAAATTTTTAAAAAACGATACCGATAATAAAAAAAACAGATACCAATAATTTCCGACATTACATTTTAAAGCATTTATCGGCCTGCCGATATTATCGGCCAATAAATGTCCAGTCCATAGTGGATCTAACATAATAGTGGGAGAGTCCAGTCCATAGTGGATCTAACATAATAGTGTGAGGGTCCAGTCCATAGTGGATCTAACATAATAGTGAAAGTCCAGTCCATAGTGGATCTAACATAATAGTGTGAGAGTCCAGTCCATAGTGGATCTAACATAATAGTGTGAGAGTCCAGTCCATAGTGGATCTAACATAATAGTGTGAGGGTCCAGTCCATAGTGGATCTAACATAATAGTGTGAGAGTCCAGTCCATAGTAGATCTAACATAATAGTGTGAGGTTCCAGTTCATAGTGGATCTAACATAATAGTGTGAGAGTCCAGTCCATAGTGCATCTAACATAATAGTGTGAGAGTCCAGTCCATAGTGGATCTAACATAATATTGTGAGAGTCCAGTCCATAGTGGATCTAACATAATAGTGAGAGTCCATTCCATAGTGGATCTAACATAATAGTGTGAGAGTGCAGTCCATAGTGGATCTAACATAATAGTGTGAGAGTCCAGTCCATAGTGGATCTAACATAATAGTGTGAGAGTCCAGTCCATAGTGGATCTAACATAATAATGTGAGAGTCCAGTCCATAGTGGATCTAACATAATAGTGAGAGTCCAGTCCATAGTGGATCTAACATAATAGTGAGATTCCAGTCCATAGTGGATCTAACATAATAGTGTGAGAGTCCAGTCCATAGTGGATCTAACATAATAGTGAGAGTCCAGTCCATAGTGGATCTAACATAATAGTGTGAGAGTCCAGTCCATAGTGGATCTAACATAATAGTGTGAGAGTCCAGTCCATAGTGGATCTAACATGATATTGTGAGAGTCCAGTCCATAGTGGATGTAACATAATATTGTGAGAGTCCAGTCCATAGTGCATCTAACATAATAGTGTGAGAGTCCAGTCCATTGTGGATCTAACATAATAGTGTGAGAGTCCAGTCCATAGTCGATCTAACATAATAGTGTGAGAGTCCAGTCCATAGTGGATCTAACATAATAGTGAGAGTCCAGTCCATAGTGGATCTAACATGATATTGTGAGAGTCCAGTTCATAGTGGATCTAACATAATAGTGTGAGAGTCCAGTCCATAGTGGATCTAACATAATAGTGTGAGAGTCCAGTCCATAGTGGATCTAACATAATAGTGTGAGAGTCCAGTCCATAGTGGATCTAACATAATAGTGTGAGAGTCCAGTCCATAGTGGATCTAACATAATAGTGTGAGAGTCCAGCCCATAGTGGATCTAACATGATATTGTGAGAGTCCAGTCCATAGTGGATGTAACATAATATTGTGAGAGTCCAGTCCATAGTGGATCTAACATAATAGTGTGAGAGTCCAGTCCATAGTGGATGTAACATAATATTGTGAGAGTCCAGTCCATAATGGATCTAACATAATAGTGTGAGAGTCCAGTCCATAGTGGATCTAACATAATAGTGTGAGAGTCCAGTCCATAGTGGATCTAACATGATATTGTGAGAGTCCAGTCCATAGTGGATGTAACATAATATTGTGAGAGTCCAGTCCATAGTGGATCTAACATAATAGTGTGAGAGTCCAGTCCATAGTGCATCTAACATAATAGTGTGAGAGTCCAGTCCATAGTGGATCTAACATAATAGTGTGAGAGTCCAGTCCATAGTGGATGTAACATAATATTGTGAGAGTCCAGTCCATAGTGGATCTAACATAATAGTGTGAGAGTCCAGTCCATAGTGCATCTAACATAATAGTGTGAGAGTCCAGTCCATAGTGGATCTAACATAATAGTGTGAGAGTCCAGTCCATAGTGGATCTAACATAATAGTGTGAGAGTCCAGTCCATAGTGCATCTAACATAATAGTGTGAGAGTCCAGTCCATAGTGGATCTAACATAATATTGTGAGAGTCCAGTCCATAGTGGATCTAACATAATAGTGAGAGTCCAGTCCATAGTGGGGCCAGCAGGAGACCATCCCAAGTGGAGACGCAGTTTAAAAGCCAAAGAGTAAAAATATGTTTTAAGACGTGATTTAAAACTCATTAAAGAGGGAGCCGTCCGAATAGCAAGAGGGATATTGTTCCAAAGTTTTGGAGCCACAGCAGAAAATGCACAATCACCTCTGGATTTTAAACAGGTTTTTTGGGACGACAAGAAGAAACTGATCAGCTGACCTCAGAGAGGGTGTGGGGGTGTACATTTTTAAAAGGTCTGACACATCGTGGCGCTAATCCGTTTAGAGATTTAAAAACAAACTATTTAAAAAAATAATCCTTGTCCGCTTGTAAGTACTCTGTGATTGTGCGCTGCCGAACATGCTCCTCTGCTCGTAAAACCAGCAATGTCACGACGTGACGTCATGCCCGGGAACCGGTACTTTGTATACTGTACTTTAGTATAGTATATAAGTCGTGAGTTCAAACCCCGGCCGAGTCATACCAAAGACTATAAAAATTGGACCCTTTACCTCCCTGCTTGGCACTCAGCATCAAGGGTTGGAATTGGGGGGGGGGTAAATCACCAAAAATGATTCCCGAGCGTGGCCACCGCTGTTGCTCACTGCTCCCCTCACCTCCCAGGGGGTGGAACAAGGGTTTGGGTCAAATGCAGAGGGTTATTGCACCACACCTAGTATGTGTGTGACTATCAGTGGTACTTTAACATGAACTTATAGTACCGTTTTTGATTAATTAGTACTGCGATACTATACTAGTACCGGTATACCGAACAACCCTACAATAGTGTTTGATTTGAACTGAGATGCATAAAAAGTATCAGCAAAAACGTACTCATTTGTCATTTATGTTAGGGGACATTTAAAGTTTCATTTCTATAACTACATATTTTACTATGAGATTATGTCGTGTGTGTTGTATGAGCCCAGGATATTTGAATCTACAACACGACCACGTATTGGGGAGCTCATGTCAGGACCACAGGAAACGGATTTTCTTGCCCAAAAAAAACAAAGATTTGGGCTTGCAATACAACCCTGAACAAACCAACATTTTATATGCAAAGCTACTCCGCCATCCGAAAACACAGCTGGGGGTTACGCTGTCTGGTATATTGCAGATTGTTAGTTATACTCATCGCTACCTAGTGGTCTGAAACACCCACACGCTTCACTGTGTGCTCATCTTTTCCTCCAAGGAAATACTGAATGCAGCTCACAGTTTCAAGCAGCGAGATCATCACATGCTAATCTGCAACATCAACCTCTTGTGTGAGTGCTGACATCATCAGGAGTCCAAGTGTTGCTGTCATGCACGTTGATTATTTACCATTCCACCCTTCTCCTTCAGATACAGTCGTGGTCAAAAGTTTACATACACTTGTAAAGAACATAATGCCATGGCTGTGTCGAGTTCCCTATAATTTCTACAACTCTTATTTTTTTTGTGATAGAGTGATTGGAGCACATACTTGTTAGTCACAAAAAAAACCATTCATGAAGTTTGGTTCTTTTATGAATTTATTATGGGTCTACTGAAAATGTGAGCAAATCTGCTGGGTCAAAAGTATACATAGAGCAATGTTAATATTTGCTTACATGTCCCTTGGCAAGTTTCACTTGTCACATGAGGGATGCAGCTTGCTGCGGTTCGTTCTCTCAACGCAACAATGGACGGCTCCGGACGACAGCGTGAAGGTAGGCTTTGGTTTATTAAACGTAAATAATCCAAACTACCAAAATGTAGGCAAAACAACAAAAAGGCAAGCTTGCCTAAAACACATGAAGCTAATTACTTAGCATGGACTAGGACAGGGGTCGGCTACCCAAAATGTTGAAAGAGCCATATTGGACCAAAAATACAAAAACAAATCTGTCTGGAGCCGCAAAAAATTAAAAGCCATGTTACATACAGATAGTGTGTCATGATATATAAATTGAATTAAGAGGACTTAAAGGAAACAAAATGAGCTCAAATATACCTACAAGTGAGGCATAATGATGCAATATGTACATATAGCTAGCCTAAATAGCATGTTAGCATCGATTAGCTTGCAGTCATGCACTGACCAAATATGTCTGATTAGCACTCCACACAAGTCAATAACATCAACAAAACTCACATTTGTGCATTCATGCACAGCGTTAAGTAAAACGAGACGGAAAAAGAAGTGGCATAAAACACGTCCTAGAAAGTCGGAGAAAGTTATACATGTAAACAAATTACAGTGAGTTCAAGGACCGCCAAAATTAGTAGGACAAAACGGCGCTCGCCAAATACTCGAATAAGTGAAGCATGTTTAATATAAACAGTGTGCTTTATAACAATTAGGGAGGTTTGTGTCATGTTTGTCCTCCTACAGAAACCATATTAACACAAACAATTGTTTTTTTCCCCTCATCTTTTTCCATTTTTCATACATCTTTTAAAAAAGCTCCAGAGAGCCACTAGGGCGGCGCTAAAGAGCCGCATGCGGGTTGCCGACCTCCGGACTAGGACATAGAATAATCAACACTTACGTGGCATAGGTGTGACGCAAAAACAATGACTCCACCCCGAGTGGCCGGAAAAGGCAGAACTAAATAGAGTCTCTGATGAGTAACAGGTGCGTGTGCAAGGCAGGTGAAAATCAAGTAACCATGGTGACTAAACAAACTCACAGGTGCACAAGCAATAACACAAGAAGTCCAAAACTAACAGAAAACACAAAAACATGATCCGGACCACGGATCATGGCATCACTGCAATAAGGCGCTTTTGGTAGCCATCCACAAGCTTCTGCTTGAATTTTTGACCACTCCTCTTGACAAAATTGGTGCAGTTCAGCTAAATTTGTTGGTTCTCTGACATGGACTTGTTTCTTCAGCATTGTCCACACGTTTAAGTCAGGACTTTGGGAAGGCCATTCTAAAACCTTCATTCTAGCCCGATTTAGCCATTCCTTTACCACTTTTGACGTGTGTTTGGGGTCATTGTCCTGTCGGAACACTCAACTGCGCCCAAGACCCAAACTCCGGGCTGATGATTTTAGGTTGTCCTGAAGAATTTGGAGGTAATCCTCCTTTGTCATTGTCCCATTTTTACTCTCTGTAAAGCACCAGTTCCATTGGCAGCAAAACAGGCCCAGAGCATAATACTACTACCACCATGCTTGACGGTAGGCATGGTGTTCCTGGGATTAAAGGCCTCACTTTTTCTCCTCCAAACATATTGCTGGGTATTGTGGCCAAACTGTTGTGATCCGCTGCGCGGATCGTGTTCTGTTTGGGTTTTCGGGTCACTTGTGTTTTTCTGTTAGTCTTGGTCTCATTCTAGTTCCTGTTTATGCACCTCTGAGTTGGTTACCAGAGCAACTTATTATTTTCACATGCCGCTTGGGTTCCCGACACGCACCTGTTTGTCATCACTGTCATTATTATTTAAGTCTGCCTTCCCATTCAGTCTGTCTTGCTTCGTAGTTTATTTCCTTACAACAGATGACGACTTTTGTTCCTGCTCTGAAACCTTCTAGCTCCCACGCTAAAGGCTCTGTTTACCTTCTAGCTCCCACGCTAAAGGCTCTGTTTACCTTCTAGCTCCCACGCTAAAGGCTCTGTTAACCTTCTAGCTCCCACGCTAGCTCCTTTTGTTTCTGCCTTAAGTGCTACGAGCACGTTTTCGTTTGTTCCAGTATTATTTATTTCTTAAATAAATCATTTTTACCTGCAAGCTGTGTCCGAAGCCCGATCTGCATTCCTGAGAGAACAACACCCGCATCACTATGCGACCCGGTCGTCACACAAACAGCTCAATTTTTATTATGTGGCTCAATTTTTGTTTCATCTAACATCACATGGACAAAGATAAGACCTTCTGGAGGAAAGTTCTGTTTAGCAATACCCAGCAATATGTTTGGAGGAGAAAAGGTGAGGCCTTTAATCCAAGGAACACCATTCCTACCGTCAAGAAAACCAACACATTTAGCTGAACAGCACCAATTTTGTCAAGAGGAGCGGTCAAAAATTCAACTAGAAGCTTGCCAAAAGCTTGTGGATGGCTACCAAAAGCGCCTTATTGCAGTGAAACTTGCCAAGGGACATGTAAGCAAATATTAACATTGCTGTATGTATACTTTTGACCCAGCAGATTTGCTCACATTTTCAGTAGACCCGTAATAAATTCATATAAGAACCAAACTTCATGAATTTTTTTTTTGTGACCAACAAGTATGTGCTCCAATCACTCTATCACAAAAAATAAGAGTTGTAGAAATGATTAGAAACTCAAGACAGCCATGACATTATGTTCTTTACAAGTGTATGTAAACTTTTGACCACGACTGTACCTTCTGCATTACTGTATTCTTGCCACTCGCAAGAATGAGTGGTTGTTGTTTTTTTCCTCATCTATTTGTCGTGGCAATCGCGCCATTCTTCAGGAAAAACTGCAGCCCAAAAACACACACACACACACACACACGCACTAGTTCACTATAAACCCACAGCCTGTGGGGTTTTCACCACAGCCCTCTGTAATGCCTCGGCTTCTGGGCCCTTCATAAGCTGTAATGGGCTTGTTGGTGCGGAGTAGATCAGCGTGAGTGGTAGGAGCTTGTATTGCCTGCTACATTCCCAACGAGACTACATCAGCCTCAGTGCTTCACACGCCATCTCACTGCAGGCGGGGAAAGTGTGTGATTTGTTGATAAGATGAGCAGTGAATCAATGAGGTTGATATGAGACTTGGAACTCTAATGTTGCACAAATGTGTTTTCAGTCCGTCCAAGCAAAAAGCTTCAATATTTATAGAGCCATTTGCGGAAAGGTTTTGGTCGGATACCCAATTTTTTTTGTGTGTATTTATCGCAAAGTGGCACAGTTTTGTGGTTTGACATGATTAACCCTGATGTAGCTTTCATGAAGCGTCATAAATAATTGATGATCTGTGTACCCTGTCAACAAATTCAACACGGGACACCGTGACGACAATGGAGGACATTGATGGAAGGATCATAAATGTGACCCTGGAAGGACCAAGGTCACACTTCTCAGTATAGTCTCTGATTCAAGACTTACCAAGCTGTTGCCAGATTACAATTTACCATTGTAGATTTATTTAGCAATGTGATTACCGTATTTATTTTCTGGACTATTGAACCTTAATTCTGGCCTGATTTAGCCATTCCTTTACCACTTTTGACGTGTGTTGGGTCTTGGGCGCAGTTGGGTGTTCCGACAGGACAACGACCCCAAACACACGTCAAAAGTGGTAAAGGAATGGCTAAATCGGGCTAGAATGAAGGTTTTAGAATGGCCTTCCCAAGGTCCCTGACTTAAACGTGTGGACAATGCTGAAGAAACAAGTCCATGTCAGAAAACCAACACATTTAGCTGAACAGCACCAATTTTGTCAAGAGGAGTGGTCAAAAATTCAACCAGAAGCTTGTGGATGGCTACCAAAAGCGCCTTATTGCAGTGAAACTTGCCAAGGGACATGTAACTAGGGATGTCCGATAATGGCTTTTTGCCGATATCCGATATTCCGATATTGTCCAACTCTTTAATTACCGATACCGATATCAACCGATACCGATATCAACCGATATATGCAGTTGTGGAATTAACACATTATTATGCCTAATTTGGACAACCATGTATGGTGAAGATAAGGTACTTTTTAAAAGAAAAAAAAAAAATAAGATAACTAAATTAAAAACATTTTCTTGAATAAAAAAGAAAGTAAAACAATATAAAAACAGTTACATAGAAACTAGTAATTAATG
>NC_084752.1:11182037-11269537 GCF_033978785.1 Entelurus aequoreus
AGTTACCTTAAATCACCCTCACATTAAAACATGCACCCCTTGTCAAAATGCCTGGCTTACATTTTATAATTGCAGAAAACTACCTCCCTGATATTTGGATGATAGAATTGTTGACGATAAGTAAGAGTGTGTTCTCATCTTAGAGGAATGTTGCTCATAAAGTGGTGCACAGGTATTAATAGAATCCTGACTTATTTTTAATTTTGTTTAAAGAAGTGTTGTACTTGTCCTAAAACTGGTGCACTGGAAACCTGCTTACCTGGCCAAACATAACACATTTTATCCAAAGGGCTAATTTCTAAGAAAATTGTTCCATTCATGTCAACTTGAATTGTCAACATCCTTATTTTTCACTAAGCAGCCTAAAACGACATCATACCTACTGGGAATGCAATGGCACAGAATATTGGGTATCTTTTTTCGCTCTGACCGTAACTTAGGTACAAGGGCTCATTGGATTCCACACTCTCCTTTTTCTATTGTGGATCACGGATTTGTATTTTAAACCACCTCGGATAGTATATCCTCTTGAAAATGAGAGTCGAGAACGCGAAATGGACATTCACAGTGACTTTTATCTCCACGACAATACATCGGTGAAGCACTTTAGCTACGGAGCTAACGTGATAGCATCGTGCTTAACTGCGGATAGAAACAGAAGAAATAAGCCCCTGACTGGAAGGATAGACAGAAGATCAACAATACTACTATTACTTCTACTATCAGGAGACACCGAACCAAACTCTGGACCTGCAACCACACGGTTAATGCTGTCCAGCCTGGCGAAGCCTAGCAATGCTGTTGCTAACGACGCCATTGAAGCTAACTTAGCTACGGGACCTCGACAGAGCTATGCTAAAAACATTAGCGCTCCACCTACGCCAGCCAGCCCTCATCTGCTCATCAACACCCGTGCTCACCTGTGTCCCAGCGATCGACGGCGCGACGAAGGACTTCACCCGATCATCGGTGCGGTCGGCGGCTAGCGTCGGATAGCGCGTCTGCTATCCAACTCAAAGTCCTCCTGGTTGTGTTGCTGCAGCCAGCCGCTAATACACCGATCCCACCAACAGCTTTCTTCTTTGCTGTCTCCATTGTTCATTAAACAAATTGCAAAAGATTCACCAACACAGATGTCCAGAATACTGTGGAATTTTTCGATGAAAACAGACGCTGTTTGTATTGGGACACAATGGTGTCCCAATACTTCCGCACAATCCGCGACGTCACGTGCAAACGTCATCATACCGAGACATTTTCAGCCGGATATTTCCCGGGATATTTAAAATTGCACTTTATAAGTTAACCCGGCCGTATTGGCATGTGTTGCAATGTTAAGATTTCATCATTGATATATAAACTATCAGACTGCGTGGTCGGTAGTAGTGGCTTTCAGTAGGCCTTTAACACGCACACCTCCATTTCGACCCTCGGAATGTTCTATAGCGGGAGAAAATTGGCTGCGTTCACTAGTTACTGATGAGCCACAAGTGGGAAAATAGCGAGCAGAAATGCACATTACATTATGGAAATATCAGTCAACCAATCAATCAATCAAATGTTGCTTGTATAGCCCTTAATCACAAATGTCTCAAAGGGCTGCACAAGCCACAACGACATCCTTGGCTCAGATCCCACATCAGGGCAAGAGAAAACCTGGGCCATTTGCGGCCCGCAGGTAGTATTTTAACGGCTCTGTGGCACATTCTAAAAATACGATAAAAAAAAATTAAAAACATAAAAAGTGGTATAAAAGAGCAAACAGGTGAAATGTAACAATAAAATGTTTCTTTCTTTAAAAATAATAATGAATCATAATCAATGTCATTATGAATTATTGACCTATTCAAGGCTCCAATTACGTCACATTAAATATTCCACTTTGAGACATTTTTGGGGGAAAATGTTGCATATTTTGTGTTTGCCATATAAAAAAACTAAGCTGTTTTTTTTTAAACAAGGGCCGAAAACGAACAAACAAAACATAAACAACAATAAAAGTTTTAATTGACGGATGGATCTGAAGTTGATCTTGAGACTATTGTGTTAAAAGTTAAAAAAAAAATGTATGATTTATTTTTTAATACTTTACTGAGCAGGACCCTTTTGGATCCCCAATAATATTAGTGGGACTTTTTTTTTTTTTTTTTTTTTTTTTTAAGTGTCATTGCTCAAAAAATAATAATGAATCAATGTTGTTGTGAGTTATGCTATGAGCGCCAATTATTATATAATCTCAAATATTCCACTTTAAAATGTTATTGGGGGAAAATATTGCATATTTTGTGTTTTTTCCATAAAAAAACAGGGTTTTCTTTGACAAAAAGAGCATACAGCTTAAATCTTTAAAAAATAACTTTATATTGACAGATAGACCTAATGTTGATCTGGAGATTTAAACCTTGAATAATAATAATAATACTAAATAATGACACATTTTAAATATTTTTTTTTACTGGAACGCAGGTGAGCATGGGTGTTGATGAGCAGATGAGGGCTGGCTGGCATAGGTGGAGCGCTAATGTTTTAATCATAGCTCTGTGAGGTCCATGGTTTAATAGTATTGTTGGTCTTCTGTCTATCCTTCCAGTCAGGGATTTATTTATTTTGTTTCTATCTGCATTGGAGCCAGATGCTATCACGTTAGCTCAGTAGCTAAAGAGCTTCGCTGATGTATTGTCGTGGAGATAAAAGTCACTGTGAATGTCCATTTCGCGTTCTCGACTCTCATTTTCAAGAGGATATAGTATCCGAGGTGGTTTAAAATACAAATCCGTGCTCCACAATAGAAAAAGGAGAGTGTGTGGAATCCAATGAGACCTTGTACCTAAGTTACGGTCAGAGCGAAAAAAGATACACCCTGCACTGCCTCTCTAGTTCTTCACTCTAACGTTCCTCATCCACGAATATTTCATCCTCGCTCAAATTAATGGGGTAATCGTCGCTTTCTCGGTCCGAATCTCTCTCGCTCCATTGTAAACAACGAGTTATTGTGAGGAATTCTACCTCCTGTGACGTCACGCTACTTCCGGTATAGGCAAGGCTCTTTTTTATCAGCGACCAAAAGTTGCGAACTTTATCGTCGTTGTTCTATACTAAATCCTTTCAGCAAAAATATGGAAATATCGCGAAATGATCAAGTATGACACATAGAATGGATCTACTAACCCCGTTTAAATAAAAAAAATTCATTTCAGTAGGCCTTTAAGTCTTTGTTACTTAGAATATGTTCCCCATACTAAAGTGTTACCAAAAACATATAACTTTCACTAAAGAAGGGTTCGGTGAATGCGCATATGAAACTGGTGGGGTTCGGTACCTCCAACAAGGTTAAGAACCACTGTCCTAATATTACAAACAGCTCCTTGATAAATTTCCCAGGAAGTGGGTCAAGGTTTGTTTTGTCCCATTTACAAGTCGCAGTAGTTCCTTGAATGTGATTTCTTTAAAAAGAGAGATATTATTTTGGAGGGCAATATTCGTTGTATATACATTCTTATCTGCGTTGATAGAACCCAGGTGGAACTGGGATGCGTTATCTTTAATCTCCTTTCTCATGAACATTCAATCTCTGTATTATTGCCACGAGGTAACACAACACACATTAAGCATCGTGAGTCACTTCACACGTCGGCTCCCAGACCTAACACACCCAACTTCCCTGTCCCTTTTGAGACGCACATCACTTAGCAGGCACCCACTCAAAGTCACAGATGTGACAGTATTGTGCTGAATGTAGAGTGAAAGCGGTGGCCGTCTCGCATGTCCCCGCAGAGCTCCCGTTGCCTGCACGCGAGATCATTGCAGTGTTGTGTAAACATTCTGAATGTGACTACTACTACTGTATCCTAGCACCCCTAATTAATGTATTTTCCGGACCATAGGGCGCATTGCTGAAGAATAGTCTGTTTTTGATCTTTTTTCATATATAAGGTGCACCGAATTATTATTTTTTTCTAAATGTAAAACACTTCCTTGTGGTCTACATAACATGTGATGGTGGTTCTTTGGTCAAAATGTTGCATAGATGATGTTTTACACATCATCTTTAAGTCGCTCTCTGACAGTCGCTTCAGGATGTGCCGTTTTGTGGGCGGTCTTATTTACGTGGCTCACCTTCGACGGCGTCTTCTCCCCGTCATCTTTGTTGTAGCGGTGTAGCGTGCAAGGACGGGAGTGGAAGAAGTGTCAAAAGATGGCGCTAACTGTTTAATGACATTCAGACTTTACTTCAATCATCCGGGCACCCAGTGGGCATTTTCAGCTTTTCAATACATTTATATAAACAGCCAATTATGATGTTATGTGAAATTTTAAAGGCCTACTGAAAGCCACTACTACCGACCACGCAGTCTGATAGTTTAGAAATCAATGATGAAATCTTAACATTGCAACACATGCCAATACGGCCGGGTTAGATTACTAAAGTGCAATTTTAAATTTCGCGCGAAATATCCTGCTGAAAACGTCTCCGTATGATGACGCCTGCGCGTGACGTCACACATTGTAGAGGACATTTTGGGACAGCATTGTGGCCAGCTATTAAGTCGTCTGTTTTCATCGCAAAATTCCACAGTATTCTGGACATCTGTGTTGGGGAATCTTTTGCAATTTGTTCAATGAACAATGGAGACAGCAAAGAAGGAAGCTGTAGGTGGGAAGCGGTGTATTTCGGCCGGCTGCAGCAACACAAACACGTAGCCGGTGTTTCATTGTTTACATTCCCGAAAGATGACAGTCAAGATTTACCATTGGCCTGTGGAGAACTGGGACAACAGAGACTCTTACCAGGAGGACTTTGAGTTGGATACGCAGACGCGGTACCGTGAGTACGCAACCAGAATGTTGCCATAAGCATTTTGTTTAATTTGTATGTGTAACGCAGTACGCAGCTGCGGCTTCCAAACATTTGATCGCTTGCCCGTTCGTGCGTGCCGCTATGTGCATGTCACGTACGTAACTTTGGGGAAATATATGTGCTGTATGAACTTTGGGGAGGTGAACGGTACTTTGGGCTGTGGGATTGAGTGTGTTGTGCGGGTGTTTGATTTGTATTGGCGGGTTATATGGACGGGAGGGGGGAGGTGTTTGTTATGCGGGATTAATTTGTGGCATATTAAATATAAGCCTGGTTGTGTTGTGGCTAATAGAGTATATATATGTCTTGTGTTTATTTACTGTTTTAGTCATTCCCAGCTGAATATCAGGTCCCACCCGCCTCTCACAGCATCTTCCCTATCTGAATCGCTTCCACTGCCCTCTAGTCCTTCACTCTCACTTTCCTCATCCACAAATCTTTCATCCTCGCTCAAATTAATGGGGAAATCGTCGCTTTCTCGGTCCGAATCGCTCTCGCTGCTGGTGACCATGATTGTAAACAATGTGCAGATGTGAGAGCTCCACAACCTGCGACGTCACGCTACTTCCGGTACAGGCAAGGCTTTTTTATCAGCGACCAAAAGTTGCGAACTTTATCGTCGATGTTCTCTACTAAATCCTTTCAGCAAAAATATGGCAATATGGCGAAATGATCAAGTATGACACATAGAATGGATCTGCTATCCCCGTTTAAATAAGAAAATCGCATTTCAGTAGGCCTTTAATAGTGCTTAAAAATTGTGTGGACGATAAGAAAAAAAGGATACCAGTTAGTTGTTCCTGTCACCCTTTGCTGTACTGGATCATTGTTCAGACGTGTGTTGGACACGACGTCTCACAGGTGCATGAAAGCAGAACTGTGCCCGCCAGGTTAGCAGAGATAATTGTGCACCTGACTACTAAACGCTGAAGGTCCACTCCTGCGTCTCATTGCTTTTACAAGCCTCCTGAGCTGCTTCATCAAACTCTGCACTGCCTTGGACTTGTCATGAAATCATAAATGACAGGTTAAGTTTTTTTTTTATCACATTTTATGGCAGCAAATCAAGTTTATATTGTAAATGAAGTTCAGGCTTGGGCAGCAAGGTTGCATCTTAGTCTGCTGGTCCGGCTTGAAATGTCCTTATAAACATATAAACAGTCCAAAACGTTTATGGTGGGTTTATCGTAAGAGAAATCTGTATTTGATTGGTGGGAGTCAGTTATTGTAGAACATTTCAATAACTAAATTCACAACAAGACCTGCACTCCATGAACATTTTAAAGGCCTACTGAAAGCCACTACTACCGACCACGCAGTCTGATAGTTTATATATCAATGATGAAATCTTAACATTGCAACACATGCCAATACGGCCGGGTTAACTTATAAAGTGCAATTTTAAATTTCCCGCTAAACTTCCGGTAGAAAACGTCTATGTATGATGACGTATGCGCGTGACGTCAATGTTTGAAGCGGAAGTATTGGGACACATTGTTTCCCAAAACAAAAAGCTCTGTTTTCATCGCAAAATTCCACAGTATTCTGGACATCTGTGTTGGTGAATCTTTTGCAATTTGTTTAATGAACAATGGAGACTGCAAAGAAGAAAGATGTAGGTGGGATCGGTGTATTGGCGGCTGGCTGCAGCAACACAACAAGGAGGACTTTGAGTTGGATAGCAGACGCGCTATCCGACGCTAGCCGCCGACCGCATCGATGATCGGGTGAAGTCCTTCGTCGCGCCGTCGATCGCTGGAACGCAGGTGAGCACGGGTGTTGATGAGCAGATGAGGGCTGGCGTAGGTGGATAGCTACTGTTTTTAGCATAGCTCTGTCGAGGTCCCGTAGCTAAGTTAGCTTCAATGGCGTCGTTAGCAACAGCATTGCTAGGCTTCGCCAGGCGGTACAGCATTAACCGTGTGGTTACAGGTCCAGAGTTTGGTAGTATTGTTGATCTTCTGTCTATCCTTCCAGTCAGGGGCTTATTTCTTTTGTTTCTATCTGCATTTAAGCACGATGCTATCACGTTAGCTCCGTAGCTAAAGTGCTTCACCGATGTATTTTCGTGGAGATAAAAGTCATTGTGAATGTCCATTTCGCGTTCTCGACTCTCATTTTCAAGAGGATATAGTATCCGAGGTGGTTTAAAATACAAATCCGTGATCCACAATAGAAAAAGGAGAAAGTGTGGAATCCAATGAGCCAGCTTGTACCTAAGTTACGGTCAGAGCGAAAAAAGATACGTCCTGCACTGCACTCTAGTCCTTCACTCTCACGTTCCTCATCCACAAATCTTTCATCCTCGCTCAAATTAATGGGGTAATCGTCGCTTTCTCGGTCCGAATCACTCTCGCTGCTGGCGTAAACAATGGGGAAATGTGAGGAGCCTTTCAACCTGCGACGTCACGTTACTTCCTGTACAGGCCAAGGCTTTTTTTTATCAGCGCCCAAAAGTTGCGAACTTTATCGTCGATGTTCTCTACTAAATCCTTTCAGCAAAAATATGGCAATATCGCGAAATGATCAAGTATGACACATAGAATTGACCTGCTATCCCCGTTTAAATAAGAAAATTTCATTTCAGTAGGCCTTTAATAAGTACCTTTTTCACTAACTTTACTGTGTGTCATTATTTTAGTTGAAATTAAGCATTGTTTACAAATGTTGGATGATATATAACTAAAATGGTCATATGAAGAAACTAGTTTTACTCTATATTTTGTATAATTACAGTGAGTGGGCACAAATGACATCTTTGCCACTGACCAACTATTCTTAGGACGTATTTATATATATATCTCGCATACCTGTCCTCCTTTATGTGTTGTCAAGTTGTGCAATTAATAGCTGAACAGTGTGCCAAGTACATCGATTATAGTGCACCGTACAAGTATCTTGCTTATTAGATTGACAGGCAAGCTCATAGTGTACAACAAAAAGTAGTGGTTGAGTAAGCAGTCTTGCTCCTGCTCTACCGTCTTTGATAGTAACACTAATTCAGTACAGTACGAGTCATTTAGTAATATTTTCATCGGCCTACTTACTGTTGCGTAGATGATTGGCATACAGGGTTGCTCGTATTTTTACTGGAGAAAATGGAGCCACTGCGTTTACAACAGGGCTGCAACAACTAATCGATTAAAATCGATTATATAAATAGTTGGCGATTAATTTAGTCATCGATTCGTTGGATCTATGCTATGCGCATGTGCAGAGGCAATTATTAGTATTATTATTATTTATTTTTTTAATAAACCTTTATTTATAAACTGCAACATGTACAAACAACTGAGAAACAATAATCAAAATAAGTATGGTGCCAGCATGCTGTTTTTTTTTTCAATAAAATACTGGAAAGGATAGAAATGTAGTTTGTCTCTTTTACCCGACTATTAATCGATTAATCGAAGTAATAATCGACAGATTAATCGATTATCAAATTAATCGTTAGCTGCAGCCCTAGTTTACAACATGTAATGTTGTCTACCGTGGCAAAAGTGAAGTGCGTCCATGTGTCTTCTCTTTCTTCCATGTATAGAAGACATATTGTAATAATACAGTATAATATAATATTTCATATCACGTTTAACATTAATATCGCGGTATTGTTGATTGTACTCAAAAAGTTTTGTAAACATAACTAAAATAAATAGACACACAGTTAGAACACTCACTATTTTGCATGTCTTGTGTTTCTTATGTTTCACTAAAGTCTTTTGGTCTAAGTGTTGTATCTGTTTTATAGCTAAACTTTTATTGGTGTACTGTAAATATCGTAAATAACTTTACGATTTTTTAAAAATCTTTCTTTCTTTCTTTAGTTTATTTCGAACATGAACACACTTACATCATAATACATCACACAATTTCATATCATTTCATTTTACATCATGCCCGAAAAGGAGTAAGAAGAAGCAGATCTTATTTAATCCTTCCCCTTTCCCACTTCAAAGCGTTTACAATTATATAGAATAATTTACTGATGTTTTTATATAATAAAATAACATCTGTGAATTAGTATATACAACAGTTTTATAATATGTAATTATTTAATTCAGTCATTATTAACATACTGAGATGAAGAATATCTTATTTTCAATAAGGTTGGAAGTATTTCTCATAATTCTTCTTCTTTGTACTTTGTAAGCACTATTATTTTGAACAACCTCTTAAACTGGATCATATCAGTACAATTTTTAACTTCTTTACTTAATCCATTCCATAATTTGATTCCACATACTGATATGCTAAAAGTTTTAAGTGTTGTACGTGCATATACATGTTTTAAATTACTTTTTCCTTTAAGGTTATATTTCTCCTCTTTAGTTGAGAAGAATTGTTGTACATTCTTTGGTAGCAGGTTATAGTTTGCTTTGTACATCATTTTAGCTGTTTGCAATTTTACCAAATCACCAAACTTTAATATTTTTGACTTAATAAATAAAGGGTTTGTATGTTCTCTATATCCAACATTATGTATTATTCTAACTGATCTTTTTTGTAACACGGTTAGCGAATGTAGCGCACATTTGTAGTTATTTCCCCATATTTCTGCACAATAACTCACATATGGTAACACTAGCGAGCAGTAGAGAATATGAAGTGATTTTTGGCCCAGGACGTGTTTTGTTTTATTCATTATTGAAATGTTTTTTGCCACCTTATGTTGCATGTTTTGTATATGAGATTTCCAGTTCATTTGATCATCTATTAATACTCCCAAAAATGTGGTTTCTTTTACCCTTTCGATGTCTACTCCGTCTATTTGTATTCGTGTACGATGCTCTTGTCTACTATTACCAAATACCATTATTTTAGTTTTACTGAGATTCAAAGATAGTCTGTTTTTGTCAAACCATCTTTTTAATTTGTTCATTTCTTCTGTTATTATTTGTATTATCTTCTGTGTGTTCTCTCCTGAACAAAAATCAAGCAATCAATCAATCAAAGTTTATTTATATAGCCCTTAATCACAAGTGTCTCAAAGGGCTGCACAAGCCACAACGATGAAAATGAAAAGGCCATAATAAATCAAGTCTATTAAAATGATGAATTACTTCTGGCGCGGGTTGTCCTACTCTGTTCAGCGGTACGTGAACGCACCATAAAACTCCTCTGAGGAAAGATTGATCCTCATAATTCCGTTGTCTGAGAGCACAGCTTGTAGGTTCAATGTGCACAACTGAGTATCTTAGTTGCTCAGACAGCGATAAAATGTTTGTAGAAGTATAGATTGTGGTATGTTGTTTTTAATGAGGAAAGACGTATGTCCCTTGTTTTCAAGTCCATCCGTGAGTTTATCAAAGTGTAGTTATCCATCTCAGTTTTTCGATTATTTTAGTTCTAGAGCAGTGGTTCTTAACCTTGTTGGAGGTACCGAACCCCACCAGTTTCATATGCGTATTCACCGAACCCTTCTTTAGTGAAAAATAAAATGTGTTTTTTTCAAATTCAAGACAAAGTTATATGTTTTTTGGTAACACTTTAGTATGGGGAACATATTCTAAGTAACAAAGACTTCATTTAGAGTTATTTGGTTAGGGTTAGAGGGTTAGGGCCAGGGTTAGAGGGTTAGGGTTATAATAAGGCCATGCCGAATAAGGCATTAGTAAGTACTTAATAATGACTAGTTAAGAGCCAATATGTTACTAATTTGCTTGTTAATGAGCAACTAATTAATGGTGAATATGTTCCCCATACTAAAGTGTCACCATGTTTTATTACTGGTGCACAAAATGAACCGTGCATGAACATCACCTTGTTCAAAGAACAAAACCAACACAGTGCATGAACTCACAACAAATTACACACCTGCAAATCAGTCTGACTTCTGCTGTTGCCGTATCCGTAATACGCCCATAGGGAGAAGTTTTTATTTACACGATGCGTCGGGTGTTTCTTGACCTCCGCCGAACCTCTGAGCCCGACTCACCGAACCCCTAGGGTTCGATCGAACCCAGGTTAAGAACCACTGTTTTAGAGGGTAATACTTACCGTCAGGAGATTTGTCGTGGTCATCATTAATACCATTTATTGTTACATCCCTGCCATACAGTCTTGTTTCCCAGTGCAAAAACCCAAACACTGTGTCTTACTAGTTGTGGTTCTGAGTGGATCCCCGCCGTGATGTACAACCCGCCCCACTCCCCTGCATGCTACTGTGATTGGATAGAGTCCTAACTTATCTCACAAGCCAAAAGACGAAATTGAATATGATTGGATTTCGTCTCTGTCATTATTTTGGTCTCGTTTTTATTCGTCGACTTGATTGTCAATTCATTTTGTCATTGTTTTTGTCAAAAGTGCATTTGTTGTGATTTGTTATCGTCCTATTTCAGTCAGGGGAAAATAGGTGGTTGACGATAACTAAAACGAGTCAACAAAATTAACACTGGATTCCAAAGCAAAGTAGCATTTCTCTGCCTCTAAATACACTACCGTTCAAAAGTTTGGGGTCACCCAAACAATTTTGTGGAATAGCCTTCATTTCTAAGAACAAGAATAGACTGTCGAGTTTCAGATGAAAGTTCTCTTTTTCTGGCCATTTTGAGCGTTTAATTGACCCCACAAATGTGATGCTCCAGAAACTCAATCTGCTCAAAGGAAGGTCAGTTTTGTAGCTTCTGTAACGAGCTAAACTGTTTTCAGATGTGTGAACATGATTGCACAAGGGTTTTCTAATCATCAATTATCCTTCTGAGCCAATGAGCAAACACATTGTACCATTAGAACACTGGAGTGATATTTGCTGGAAATGGGCCTCTATACACCTATGTAGATATTGCACCAAAAACCAGACATTTGCAGCTAGAATAGTCATTTACCACATTAGCAATGTATAGAGTGTATTTCTTTAAAGTTAAGACTAGTTTAAAGTTATCTTCATTGAAAAGTACAGTGCTTTTCCTTCAAAAATAAGGACATTTCAATGTGACCCCAAACTTTTGAACGGTACTGTACGTTGAATCGGGTTGATACTAAAGAACTAAGTTGTGCTCAATTCTTACCCCGCCAGATAAATTATTGCATTGAACTTCAGAATGAAAAGTGCTAGACTGTTATCTTGTATTTCTTTCATTTTTGAATGATTGCACCAATACTGCGCTCTTTCTCCCCTAAGCCTTTGTTGATGATTTTGTAGTTCTCTCTGTTCTTGTGTAGGTCTACAACCTTGTTCCTGAGGTTCCATGACAGTTCTTCGGTCTTGACTCGGGATGTGTACCGTGTGCTGGTATTTTTTGATACCGGTTCATAATTGGGTTGGTGCAGGAAGACCGTTAAGATTCTGGACTATTGATACGGCTATCGATCTTTTTTTTTTATCCAGCTTAGAGATTCTGTCTATTCTATACTGTCACAGTCAGTTCAAGTGCCGTTACTACGCACGGGTAGATGATAATCATCTTGAAATAATCACAGATAAGGAAGCAACACCACACAAAGTTTGTAACACAACAATATTTCCTCCTAGTCTTGCCCGCTCATAAGATTTAGTGTCAGTTTGAAGTGAACGCCACCTAACTCACAACCGCCACAACGGCGCACTTCATCAACCCGACGGTCCTCCAAGCAATCCAGTATTCCACTGACTAATAATAATTCATTCAAAAAAGTCAACATATTAAACAATCACTGGGTCTTTTTTATTTATATAATACACACACATGACACAGACATATATACAAAATCCTTTTCAACCTATATTCAATTGAATAGACTGCAAAGACAAGATACTTAACGTTCGAACTGTAAAACGTTATCTTTTGCAAATATTAGCTCATTTGGAATTTGATGCCTGCAACATGTTTCAAAAAAGCTGGCACAAGTGGCAAAAAAGACTGAGAAAGTTGATGAATGCTCATCAAACACTTATTTGGAACATCCCACAGGTGAACAGGCTAATTGGGAACAGGTGGGTGCTATGTTTGGGTATAGAAGCAGCTTCCATGAAATGTTCAGTCATTCACAAACAAGGATGGGGTGAGGGTCAACAAATGTGTGAGCAAATTGTCGAACAGTTTAAGAACAACATTTCTCAACCAGCTATTGCAAGGAATTTAGGGATTTCACCATCTACAGTCCATAATAGTATCAAAAGGTTCAGAGAATCTGGAGAAATCACTGCACGTAAGCGATGATATTACGGAACTTGGATCCCTCAGACGGTACTGCATCAAAAAGCGACATCAATGTGTAAAGGATATCACCACGTGGGCTCAGGAACACTTCAGAAAACCACTGTCAGTAACTATAGTTTGTCGCTACATCTGTAAGTGCAAGTTAAAACTTGCAAAGCCATTTATCAACAACACCCAGAAACGGCGCCAGCTTCGCTGGGCCCGAGCTCATCTAAGATGGACTGATGCAAAGTGGAAAAGCGTTCTGTGGTCTGACGAGTTCACATTTCAAATTGTTTTTGGAAACTGTGGACGTCGTGTCCTCCGGGCCAAAGAGGAAAAGAACCATCCGGATTGTTATAGGCGCAAAGTTGAAAAGCCAGCATCTGTGATGGTATGGGGGTGTATTAGTGCCCAAGGCATGGGTAACTTACACATCTGTGAAGGCGCCATTAATGCTGAAAGGTACATACAGGTTTTGGAGCAACATATGTTGCCATCCAAGCAACGTTATCATGGACGCCCCTGCTTATTTCAGCAAGACAATGCCAAGCCATGTGTTACAACAGCGTGGCTTCATAGTAAAAGAGTGCGGGTACTAGACTGGCCTGCCTGTAGTCCAGAGCTGTCTCCCATTGAAAATGTGTGGCGCATTATGAAGCCTAAAATACCACAATGGAGACCCCGGACTGTTGAACAACTTAAGCTGTACATCAAGCAAGAATGGGAAAGAATTCCAACTGAAAAGCTTCAAAAATTGGTCTCCTCAGTTCCCAAACGTTTACTGAGTGTTGTTAAAAGGAAAGGCCATGTAACACAGTGGTACAAATGTCCAACTGTGCCAACTTGTTTGCAATGTGTTGCTGCCATTAAATTCTAAGTTAATGATTATTTGCAAAACAAAAAAATTTTCTTAGTTCGAACGTGAAATATCTTGTCTTTGCAGTCTATTCAATTGAATATAAGTTGAAAAGGATTTGCGAAACATTGTATTCTGTTTTTATTTACCATTTACACAACGTGCCAACTTCACTGGTTTTGGGTTTTGTACAATTTCTCATTGTATTACCAAATAAATACAAAATGTTTTGGAGCAAAAGAAAACAGGAACCACTCATCTAGTTATCTCATGTTCTTCTTTACACCACATCCTCATTAAGACTCAATCAGCACCTCTGCTGGTTTTAGTCGAGTACTGCACTCAATTTTTGCTTCAATTGCATTAATTAAGCCGGACATCATCCTCCACGATAATGACGGGTCATAAACGTTCTAAAAACTTTATTATACCCGGTCCTAATATAAAGTACTTGGAAATGCCTAATTTGTTGAAAAACTATTAAGTCTCAGCAAGACAGGACAACATCGGCAAACAAATAAACATGTTTCATTTCATTTGTTTTTACTGTCCTGTTGTAAAAAAGCTGCGGGTAATCGACAAAGAATGTGACGGATTTTAGCAATAAAGTGTAACTCAACAGCTTGTTTACTCGCCGATGTCATTCTCCTTAATAGGTCAGCGTTGAGAATGATAACAATAATAATTGGTACAAGTGAATTACCATACCCTCCATTTTTCACTGATGTAAAAACAAACTGTGGCGGGAGCTTAAGGGCCATTTAACTTCTCCTGACTTTGTTTTTGTACTCAGCAACATAATATTGTGCAAATGCCCACTGTTTGCAATTAGTACTGCATGCTTTTATCCCATGTATCACCATATTTAATTAAAACTTCGCCTATTAGACTTCATAACTCTAATTAGTCGAGTCCTGAGCCATGAAACTCCAGTGTATCTTAAAAAAAAAACCCAGCATTAGTCTTTTGAATATTATTAAAGGAAATATTGATCATCCAAATATGTTGCAGGCTGGCACACGTGCAGTGGAATAATGCCACGTTTATAACGAGGATTAAGTAGTCGGTATTTTTGGACTGAGAACACAAGGACGTGACAAAATAGGCATTGAGATGAGACTGGCTGTACTTCACATTCAATAAGTGCTGTGCAGGGACACCAAGTGGTTCGTCATCACTGTTTGCTACCTCCCTCTCTTAAAATGTCATTTTGGATACAGTAAGGAGGAAAAAAGACAAAATCGAAGGTTTCATCTACAAAACCCAAAACCAGTGAAGTTGGCACGTTGTGTAAATAGTAAAAAAAAAAGAGAATACAATGATTTGCAAATCCTTTTCAACTTATATTCAATTGAATAGACTGCAAAGACAAGATATTTATGTACGCCGGCAGTTCTTGAAGCTGAATACGCGGAAGGCCACCGGGCCGGATGGTGTCTCCCCCTCCACTCTCAGACACTGTGCGGACCAGCTGGCTCCTGTCTTCACTGACATTTTTAACACCTCTCTGGACTTATGCCGCGTGCCGTCCTGCTTTAAGACCTCCACCATTGTCCCTGTCCCCAAGAAAGCACGGATCACAGGACTAAATGACTACAGGCCAGTCGCGCTGACGTCTGTGGTCATGAAGTCCTTTGAGCGCTTGGTCCTGCCCCACCTCAAGGACATCACCGCCCCCCCTCCTGGACCCACTGCAGTTCGCCTACAGAGCCAACAGGTCAATATCTTCATCCTGGAGCATCTGGACTCCCCAGGAATCTACGCTAGGATCCTGTTTGTGGACTTCAGCTCTGCCTTCAACACCATCCTCCCTGGACTGCTACGAGACAAGCTCTACCAGCTCAGCGTGCCCGACTCCCTCTGCAGTTGGATCAATGACTTCCTGACAGACCGAAGACAGCACGTACGGCTGGGGAAGATTGTCTCGGACAGTCAAACCACAAACACTGGTACTCCTCAGGGCTGTGTACTCTCCCCCTGGCTCTTCTCCCTGTATACAAATTGCTGCACCTCCAGTCACCAATCCGTAAAACTGCTCAAGTTTGCGGATGACACCACCCTCATCGGGCTCATCTCGAATGGCGATGAGTCCGCCTACAGGAGAGAGGTGGACCGGCTGACGTCCTGGTGCAGCCTCAACAACCTGGAGCTGAACGCCCAGAAAACAGTGGAGATGATCATGGACTTCAGGAAAGTCACAGCCCCACCATCCCCCCTCACCCTGATTGACTCTCCCACCCCCGTCCCCATTGTGGACTCTTTCCGTTTCTTGGGCACCACCATCACCCAGGACCTCAAGTGGGAGCTGACCATCAGCTCCCTCATCAAGAAGGCCCAGCAGAGGATGTACTTCCTGCGGCAGCTGAGGAAACTTAAGGTGCCGACCGAGATGCTGGTGCAGTTTTACTCAGCCATCATAGAGTCCATCCTGACCTCCTCCATCACAGTGTGGTTCCCCGGCGCCACAGTCCAGGATAAGAATAGACTGCGGCGCATCGTACGTGCTGCTGAGAAGGTGATTGGCTGCAAGCTCCCATCCCTCCATGTCTTGTTCTCCTCCAGGACCAGGAGGCATGTGGGTCGGATCACAGCTGACTCTTCTCACCCTGGACACACACTATTCTCCCCTCTCCCCTCAGGCAGGAGACTACGCTCCATCCAGACCCACACCTCCCGCCACCTGAACAGTTTTTTCCCCTCGGCCATCAGGCAAATGAACAATAACTCCTAACAGTAGCTCCTTGAATTCCTTGAATCCCTTCTAAGTCTATCTGATAGCTCAGTTACAGCTCTTTTTATTACCAAATATGTGTTATATGTGTTTTATGTCGCACGTTTGCACCAAGAAAAATTCCTAGTTTGTGAACCCGTTCTCAAACAATGGCAATAAAACTATTCTGATTCTGATTCTGATTCTGATATTTCATGTTCGAACATTAACTTTGAATTTAATATAAAGGCAACAACACATGGCAAAAAAGTTGTCACGAGGGCATTTTTACCACTGTGTTACATGGCCTTTCCTTTTAACAACACTCAGTAAACGTTTGGGAACTGAGGAGACCAATTTTTGAAGCTTTTCAGGTGGAATTCTTTCCCATTCTTGCTTGATGTACAGCTTAAGTTGTTCAACAGTCCGGGGGTCTCCGTTGTGGTATTTTAGGCTTCATAATGCGCCACACATTTTCAATGGGAGACAGGTCAGGGCTACAGGCAGGCCAGTCTAGTACCCGCACTCTTTTACTATTGATTGATTGATATATTTTTATTTCAAATATGCATAAAAACAAGAGCAAGCCTGATCCAGTACAGTGCTATAGCCTTAACAGCCATTATAACAAAATTAAAACTTTTATTCTTTGGCTTTTAACACTAAGTGAGTTGTGTGGTCTTTTGTCCTCTGTTGTCCTCTGTGTTTTTTTATAAATTTTGATTTCTATTTTACCGTTTTAATTGGTTTTACCCTTTGAAATCGTTTTTTAATCATATTTATTTTTTATATTGTTTTTATATTGGTTTTCTATTCATTTATTTTTTGTTTTTATTCAGTCATTGGTGGAGCATAATATTGTTTTTAATATTGTTTTTAACATGGCTGTGCAGCACTTTGGAAACATTCTTGTTGTGTAAATGTGCTATATAAATAAAGTGGATTGGAGGATTGAGAATATAAAACAATTTTTTTTTTACATATTTGAAAAGGAGTGAGAAGAAGTTTACACTTATTTAATCCCTTTTGAAGCAATGCTGTTTAAACATGTGGCTTGGCATTATCTTGCTGAAATAAGCAGGGGCGTCCATGATAACGTTGCTTGGATGGCATCATATGTTGCTCCAAAACCTGTATGTACCTTTCAGCATTAATGGTGCCTTCACAGATGTGTAAGTTACCCATGCCTTGGGCACTAATACACCCCCATACCATCACAGATGCTGGCTTTTCAACTTTGCGCCTATAACAATCCAGATGGTTCTTTTCCTCTTTACACGACGTCCACAGTTTCCAAAAACAACTTGAAATGTGGACTCGTCAGACCACAGAACACTTTTACACTTTGCATCAGCTCGGGGCCCAGCGAAGCCGGTGGAGTTTCTGGGTGTTGTTGATAAATGGCTTTCACTTTGCATAGTAGACAGCAGACAGCAGCTTTATTATTGTCCATTCTTAACATGTACAAGACACATAAGAACTGAAATTACGTTTTCGGCACAATCCCACTAAGAGCAGACATACGTTACAGGGGGACAAGACGGGACCGCCAACGGATCAGCCACTTACAGCGCTCCTTAAAAAGGTGGGAAAAAGGTGACATTGGGAAAGGGGGAAGAGTAAAAAAAATATCAGTCTAAGGCTGGGGTCCAGACTGAGTCCGAGGAAAAAACCTCACATAGCATGGCACACATAAACATGGTACATGTAATCACAACAACTCGCAACAGAGGGTGGGGGGGTTGGGACCCTGGAGGCCGGCTGCCGCTATAAAGCGCTACTCAGCCCCCACAACCCCGGAGGAATTAAGCAGTGGTGAAGGCGTTGATTCGGGGAGGGGCGTGTGCGTGCATGTATACCCCAATTAACTTGGGTGAGATGTTGAAATGTTTTGTGGACTGGGGCCGATCTCAAAAGTTCGACACCAGGTGCTTGTTGAAAAAAAGGAAGGTCAGAAGCGATAGTAGAGTTTTAACTTGCACTTACAGATGTAGCGACCAACTCTAGTTACTGACAGTGGGTTTCTGAAACCACCCCCTCCCCTCCCATGAAGATAGAAGAAGTTACACATTTACTGATCCTAGGTCTGCCGCGCAGCATGTCCAGTTTTGCTGTTAAAACTCCAAAGTCCCATCATTGTATTGCTCACTGGACACGATGATGGCTTCTTTGCACGAAGGCTTTCCTTTACCTTTGCCACCTTGCCTCTGTAGTGCGCTGAATGTGCCCTGGGTGGCCATTCAGTGCCCCAAACTAGCTGGACTGGATTAGACTGCCGCATTGTTGGGGAGTCATGACGGGGGCCGCTAATGGCCCCTACACTAAGAGCAATGCACTGTGACACAGGTGTGTCCAGAAACACCTCATGTAGACACTTTCCATGTCGTACTCAAGGCTGTTTGTTTTTATGCTTCATTGAACGGCGTGGCGCGGGGTTCCTGGTTCAATCCCCAGCTTCTACCAACCTAGTCACGTCCGTTGTGTCCTTGAGCACGACACTTCACCCTTGCTCCTGATTGGTGGTGGTTAGCGCCTTGCGTGGCAGCTCCCGCCATCAGTGTGTGAATGTGTGTGTGTGAATGGGTGAATGTGGAATTAGTGTCAAAGCACTTTGAGTACCTTGAAGGTAGAAAAGCGCTATACAAGTTTGGCTGAAATACCGTGTGGGTCTGCAGATGCAGTAAATGTGCGTTTGTTGTAGCCATAAATGCTTTTCATGACTAATGTCTTTCTCTTGTCTTTTTTTCAGGAACTGGATGATGCTGCAAAACAACTCTGAAACTTTTAAAGATCAGCAACTTGAGGTGTGTGAGTGTGTGTGTGTGTGTGTGTGTGTGCGTATTTGTATGTCCTGGTGGGGACCATGACCTGAGATATCGCTCATATCACTCTGCAGTTTTCCCTGTAGAAAGCAAGCTTAGGTCCGTGTGTGTGTGTGTGTGTGTGTGTGTGTGTGTGTGTGTGTGTGTGTGTGTGTGTGTGTGTGTGTGTGTGTGTGTGTGTGTGTGTGTGTGTGTGTGTGTGTGTGTGTGTGTGTGTGTGTGTGTGTGTGTGTGTTCTTGTATTGCTACTAGGGATATCCGATAATGGCTTTTTGCCGATATCCGATATTCCGATATTGTCCAACTCTTTAATTACCGATACCGATATCAACCGATATATGCAGTCGTGGAATTAACACATTATTATGCCTAATTTGGACAACCAGGTATGGTGAAGATAAGGTACTTTTAAAATAAAATAAGATAAATAAATTAAAAACATTTTCTTGAATAAAAAAGAAAGTAAAACAATATAAAAACAGTTACATAGAAACTAGTAATTAATGAAAATGAGTAACATTAACTGTTAAAGGTTAGTACTATTAGTGGACCAGCAGCAGCACGCACAATCATGTGTGCTTACGGACTGTATCCCTTGCAGACTGTATTGATATATATTGATATATAATGTAGGAACCAGAATATTAATAACAGAAAGAAACAACCCTTTTGTGTGAATGAGGAGGGAGGTTTTTTGGGTTGGTGCATTAATTGTAAGTGTATCTTGTGTTTTTTATGTTGATTTAATTTAAAAAAACAACAAAAAAAAACAAAAACAAAAAAAAACGATACCAATAATAAAAAAAACGATACCGATTATTTCCGATATTACATTTTAACGCATTTATCGGCCGATAATATCGGCAGCTCGATATTATCGGACATCCCTAATTGCTACCCTTCTTGAGACATCAACAAGAAAAAGTACCGTAATTTCCGGACTATAAGCCGCTACTTTTTCCCCTCGTTCTGGTCCCTGCGGCTTATACAAGGGTGCGGCTTATTTACGGCCTGTTCTTCTCCGACACAGACAAAGAGGATTTCGGTGGTTTTAGTACGCAGGAGGAAGACGATGACACAATGATTAAAGACTGACTTTTCATATACCGGTAGGCTGGTTATTTTGATAACGTACAGGCGAGCACTTTGTATTACTTTGCAGCGTTGTATTATTTGTACTCTGCACGAATGCTGTTCGCCATGTCAAAGATGTGAAAGTTTGATTGAATGATTGAAAGATTTATTGTTAATAAATGGGACGCTTTGCGTTCCCAAACAGTCATCTCTGTCCCGACAATCCCCTCCGTGGTAGCAGGAACCCCTATATACTACGGTAATTACACATCAAACCCCTGCGGCTTATAGTCGGGTGCGGCTTATATATGGAGCAATCTGTATTTTCCCCTAAATTTAGCTGGTGCGGCTTATAGTCAGGTGCGGCTTATAGTCCGGAAATTACGGTAGCTTCCATAAGAGGACCGGTGAACAAGTTAAGACATAAATCATGGTCCCAATACGGAAAACCATTGCATCTAATAGAGAATGTCTCATTTGCACCCCTGGTGGTGAAATCTATCAAAAGTAGGGTGATCCTGTCACGCCAAATTTTTTCCCCCTATAAAACCCCCCCCCCGCCCCCCATTTACTTCCGGGGTCATTTCCTCTTACGTCATTTCCTCTTACGTCATTGACAGCGATCGATAGCACTTCGGCTTTGACTGCCCGTCGCTAGAAGGATACTTGTTTTTTTTATTTTATTTTATTTTTTTATAATATAGCGTTAACAAAACGTCTGTATTAATCAGACAAGTATTAATCGGACAAATTAACTTGAGGATATTCCTGACTGCACATTTGACTCGTGGACATATGCGGAAATGAATACCAGTGTACAATAAGTTAATTCATTATCAATCAACATTATCAAACTTTATTAAAACTAAATGTATTCGTTAAATTCAGTTTTTTGTAGTTCTCTGTGTAAGTGAACTAAATTAAAATGACATTTATGTGAACTTAAATTTTTTTAGTTTCATTCGTTGTTTTTACGTCAGCACTCATGTTTCCCATAAATCGTGTTACTTTGGTAATGCATATGTGAACAAATACTCATTGCACATTTGACTACCGTACAGGACGGAGAATTAAAAGATTTTTGATTCGTTTTCCACGGGTCAACCAGCGACGGGCAGTCAAAGCCGAAGTGCTATCGATCGCTGTCAATGACGTAAGAGGAAATGACGTGAGTAAGAGGAAATGACGTGAGTAAGAGGAAATGACATAAGAGGAAATGACCCTGGAAGTAAATGGGGGGGGGGAGGTTTTTGTAGGGGGAAGAAATTTGGCGTGACAGTCCCAAAAAAGAGGGATTTTTCAAATTGACTGTGTGTCGGTTTTAAAAGTGCTCCCCCTCTGGTCAACATGTGTAATAACAATTGTGTTTAAGAAATTGAAATGCGCCCCCTTTGGCCAAAATTAATAAAATAAAATAAATAAATATGTATATAGTAGGGCTGTGAATCTTTGGGTGTCCCACGATTCGATTCAATATCGATTCTTGGGGTCACGATTCGATTCAAAAGTGATTTTTTTCAATTCAACACGATTCTCGATTCAAAAACGATTTTTTTTCCCCAATTCAAAAGGATTCTCTATTCATTCAATACATAGATTTCAGCAGGATCTACCCCAGTCTGCTGACATGCAAGCAGAGTAGTATATTTTTGTAAAAAGCTTTTATAATTGTAAAGAACAATGTTTTATCAACGTATTGCAATAATGTAAATTTGTTTTAATTATTAAATGAACCAAAAATATGACTTGTTTTATCTTTGTGAAAATATAGGACACAGTGTGTTGTCAAGCTTATGAGATGTGATGCAAGTGTAAGCCACTGTGACACTATTGTTCTTTTATTTTTATAAATGTCTAATGATAATGTCAATGAGGGATTTTTAATCACTGCTATGTTGAAATTGTAACTAATATTGATACTGTTGTTGATAATATTCATTTTTGTTTGACTACTTTTGGTTTGTTCTGTGTCGTGTTTGTGTCTCCTCTCAATTGCTCTGTTTATTGCAGTTCTGAGTGTTGCTGGGTCGGGTTTGGTTTTGGAATTGGATTGCATTGTTATGGTATTGCTGTGTGTGGTTTTGTTAGATTGATTAATTACAAAAAAAAAAAAAAAAAATTTTTAAATAAATAAATAAAATAAAAAATCGATTTAAAAAAAATGAGAATTGTTTCTGAATCGCACAACGTGAGAATCGCGATTCGAATTTGAATACATTTTTTTCCCACACCCCTAGTATATAGAGACATACTGTAATAACTTGAAAGTAAATAATGAAAATTAAAAACCAATTACAAACAAAAAATTAAGAAAAATAACTAAAAGCAGTCTTTTTCTCAAAATGTGTCGACTTTTTTCTTATAAAATTGGGAGCAATTTCTCATATTCTTTCTGTTTCTGTAATATTGCAATATTTTCTCGTAAAATTATTACTTTTTTATGCAAAATGGTGTCATTCTGTCACAATATTGCCATTTGTTTTGTTCTTGTAAAACAGTGACATGTTTGGAGTAAAATTATGACTTTTGTCACAATTTTGTCGAGTAAAATTCAGATTATTACTATAATATTGCCAAAATTTAAAAGATTTCTTATGAAATTGTGACTTTCGTCGAGTAACATTATAACTCTTTACATAAAATTGCCAAAATTTAGAGCTTTTCTTGTAAAATTGCGACTGTTATTGAGTAAAATTCCAACTTTTATCACAACATTGCACAAATGTTCAGTTTTTCTTGTAAAATGTTGACTTGCATTGGGTGAAATTACGACTTTTATTATAATACTGCCAAAATTCTGAGTTTTTCTTGTGAAATTGTGACCTTTTTCTTGTGAAATTCCAACAAATTTTTCACAACAAGCTTTTTTATATTTGCATAGTATGTATATATTATTAATGTTGTAAATACACATCTTTATATATCTAGAAAGGGTGGTCCTAAAGAGGTCTCAAGAAGGTAAGAAATACAAGAGAGTGGGTTTGGGTGTGTGTGTGTGTGTGTGTGTGTGTGTGTGTGTGTGTGTGTGTGTGTGTGTGTGTGTGTGTGTGTGTGTGTGTGTGTGTGTGTGTGTGTGTGTGTGTGTGTGTGTGTGTGTGTGTGTGTGTGTGTGTGTGTGTGTGTGTGTGTGTGTGTGTGTGTGTGTGTGTGTGTGTGTGTGTGCAGGTGTTCTCATCTGAGCAAATATAGTCTTAAGTGTAACTTTATGCACTCATCCTACATTCTGAGTGGATGTGGGTCAGACTGACTCTTTTTATAAACTGCTCTCATTACCTTTTTGGGTCAGTCAGACTTTTCTACTGAGCGCCTTTTATTGAAATAAAAAATGTCCCTGATATATGGTTGTCCATAAATTAATATACATGTGTCGTACAACAATTGAGTGGCTTTAAAAACGCTCGCTAAAGTGTAAAAGTTTGCGAGGAAGTGTATCTTGGCAAAAACACAACACACAAATGTAAGAAAAGAAGTGAACTTTTCTGAACATCCTTGTTTTGGTGGCTCTGTCTTTGCAATAATATTGCAGAAAAGCCTCAAAAGACAACAAAGAGTGAACAGTCGATGCTTGGATGACTGCAGAACTAGTGAGCGATGGTCAGGTGTCACACATGACAACGGTCTCAGCATCCGAGTTTTATGCAACT
Source organism: Entelurus aequoreus (assembly GCF_033978785.1). Lineage (NCBI taxonomy): Eukaryota > Metazoa > Chordata > Actinopteri > Syngnathiformes > Syngnathidae > Entelurus > Entelurus aequoreus. The sequence goes on from NC_084752.1 coordinate 11,206,125, forward strand.
TTAGAATCCTTTATACACAAAAACAGATGTTGTATTACTGTCGGAAGATATTTTAATTAGCTTATACACAAATGCAAGCAAATCAGCACTACTTAGTTAAAGCATACAACCCTGCCATTGAAACATCTCTTTTTGGCAAACTTGCACTTTATTAGGTATAGTCGTCCCACGACACATCGCAGTTTACCCTATTTTTCGGACTACAAGGCGCGCTTAAAATCCTTTAATTTTCTCAAAAATCGACAGTGCGCCTTATAGCCCGGTGCGCCTAATATACGGCATGATTCTGGTTGTGCTTACCGACCTCGAAGCTGTTATATTTGGTACATGGTGTAATGATAAGTGTGGCCAGTAGATGGCAGTCACACATAAGGGATACGCCAGTAAACAACACCAAAACTTTGAATGTTCCATTGAGAATATAGAACATTAAACACGGCGCTCAAAAATCTGTCAAAATGTTTTTAGTACGACTTTGCTAAGCTATGAAGCCGCACCGCTTGATGGATTGTACTGTGCTTCAACATACCAGTATTATTATGGTGTGTGTGTATAAGGTAAGACATATTATCTGGCGTTTTGTTTCGCAATATTATGCAAAAGCAACTTTTCTCAACCAGCTATTGCAAGGAATTTAGGGATTTCACCATCTACGGTCCGTAATATCATCAAAGGGTTCAGAGAATCTGGAGAAATCACTACATGTAAGCGGCGTAGCTGAAAACCAATATTGAATGCCCGTGACCTTCGATCCCTCAGGCGGTACTGCATCAAAACCGACATCGGTGTGTAAAGGATATCACCACATGGGCTCAGGAACTCCTCACAAAACCACTGTCAGTAACTACAGTTTGTCGCTACATCTGTAAGTGCAAGTTAAAACTCAAGTTAAAAATGGCGAAAGCCATTTATCAACAACACCCAGAAACGTCGCCGGCTTTGCTGGGCCCGAGCTCATCTAAGATAGATTGATGCTAAGTGGAAAAGCGTTCTGTGGTCTGACGAGTCCACATTTCAAATTGTTTTCGGAAACTGTGGACGTCATGTTCTCCGGAACAAAGAGGAAAAGAACCATCAAGACTTTTCGAGGCGCAAAGTTGAAAAGCCAGCATCTGTGATGGTATGGGGGTGTATTAGTGCCCAAGGCATGGGTAACTTACACATCTGTGAAGGCACCATTAATGCTGAAAGGTACATACACGTTATGGAGTAACATATGTTGCCATCCAAGCAACGTAATCATTACAACAGCGTGGCTTCATAGTAAAAGAGTGCGGGTACTAGACTGGCCTGCCTGTAGTCCAGACCTGTCTCCCGTTGAAAATGTGTGGTGCATTATGAAGCCTAAAATACCACAATGAAGACCCCTGACTGTTGAACAACTTAAGCTGTACATCAAGCAAGAATGGGAAAGAATTCCACCTGAAAAGCTTCAAAAATTGGTCTCCCCAGTTCCCAAACGTTTACTGAGTGTTGTTAAAAGGAAAGGCCATGTAACACAGTGGTAAAAATGCCCCTGTGCCAACTTTTTTGCAATGTGTTGCTGCCATTAAATTAATGATTATTTGCACAAAAAAAAAAAATGTTCTCAATTCGAACATTAAGTATGTTGTCTTTGCAGTCTATTCAATTGAATATAAGTTGAAAAGGATTTGCAAATCATTGTATTCTGTTTTTATTTACCATTTACACAACGTGCCAACTTCACTGGTTTTGGGTTTTCTATGACGTACACACACAGCGAGTAAGTGCGAAGGTGGCCTAACAATCAGCTACATATCCGATTTAGAATCAGAATAAATAAGAATCATGATTCAGATGTTAATCTGTTTTGTTGAGCCCTCCTAATAATTATATTTGTACACCCCCCCCCCCCCCCAAAAAAAAATTATTTGAGGTATCAAACAAGAGCTGACACATTAAAATCCTCAAAGAGACATGTTGGTTTGCGGTATAAGTTTCACGTAATGCAGGCTATGTTTGATTTGAACTGTGGAATAGAAAGACGTGCCAATAACATAAATAGTAACGAGACATATTGCAACTAATGTGTCACCTGTGGGATACCTTTTAAAATGAGTCAGACTTGGCAGCTCATGGAGGTGAGCGGAAGGCAAGGACAAGGTGGGAAGTGAGCTGACTCTGCGGGGATGACATCCAGGAATAGAAGTGGTCACATGGGACACTATTGATCAGTGGGAGGGGTCAGTGCTGTCGTGTTAAACACACTTGTAAAGAACATCATGTCATGGCTGTCTTGAGCTTACAATCATTTCTACAACTCTTATTTTTGTTGTGATAGCGTGATTGGAGCACATACTTGTTGGTCACAAAAAACATTCATGAAGTTTGGTTCTTTTATGAATTTATTATGGGTCTACTGAAAATGTGAGCAAATCTGCTGGGTCAAAAGTATACATACAGCAATGTTAATATCTGCTTACATGTCCCTTGGCAAGTTTCACTGCAATAAGGCACTTTCGGTAGCCATCCACAAGCTTCTGCTTGAATTTTTATTTTTTATTTTTGAAATGTTTTATTTTATTTTATTTTATTTATTTATTTATTTATTTATTTTTATTTTTATTTTATTTTTTTGCTTGAATTTTTGACCACTCCTCTTGAAAAAATTGGTGCAGTTCAGCTAAATTTGTTGGTTTTCTGACATGGACTTGTTTCTTCAGCATTGTCCACACGTTTAAGTCGGGACTTTGCGAAGGCCATTCTAAAACCTTCATTCTAGCCTGATTTAGCCATTCCTTTACCACTTTTGACGTGTGTTTGGGGTCATTTTCCTGTTGGAACACCCAACTGCGCCCAAGACCCAACCTCCGGGCTGATGGTTTTAGGTTGTCCTGAAGAATTTGGAGATAATCCTCCTTTGTCATTGTCCCATATACTCTCCAACAGGCCTAGAGCATAATACTACCACCACCATGCTTGACGGTAAGCATGGTGTTCAATCAATCAATCAATCAATGTTTATTTATATAGCCCTAAATCACAAGTGTCTCAAAGGGCTGCACAAGCCACAACGACATCCGCGGTACAGAGCCCACATAAGGGCAAGGAAAAACTCACCCCAGTGGGACGTCGATGTGAATGACTGAGAAACCTTGGAGAGGACCGCATATGTGGGTAACACCCCCCCTCTAGGGGAGACCGAAAGCAATGGATGTCTAGTGGGTCTGACATAATATTGTGTTCCTGGGATTAAAGGCCTCACCTTTTCTCCTCCAAACATATTCCTGGGTATTGTGGCCAAACAGCTCAATTTTTGTTTCATCCGACCACAGAACTTTCCTCCAGAAGGTCTTATCTTTGTCCATGTGATCAGCAGCAAACTTTAGACGAGCCTTAAAGAGTCACTTCTGGAGCAAGAGGCTTCCTTCTTGCATGGTAGCCTCTCAGTCCTTGGCGATGCAAAACACGCTTGACTGTGGACACTGACACCTGTGTTCCGGCACCTTCCAATTCATTGCAGACCTGCTTTTTGGTGTTTCTCGGTTGACTTTTGATCATCCTGACCAATTTTCTCTCAGCAGCAGGTGAGAGCTTGCGTTTTCTTCCTGATCGTGGCAGTGACAAAACTGTGCCATGCACTTTATACTTACGAACAATTGTCTGCACAGTTGCTCTTGGGACCTTAAGCTGCTTTGAAATGGCTCCAAGTGACTTCCCTGACTTGTTCAAGTCCATGATTAGTTTTTTCAGATCTGTGCTGAGTTCCTTTGACTTTCCCATTGTCGCGTTTGTAACCGAGTCTAATGACTGCATCACATGAGCACTATTTAAATGGGCTCAGAGAAGTCAAAAGAAGGTGACGTCAATCATAATCACTCACATGAAGTTAAGAGGCCATGCCATGAAGCTAATTTGATTTGATTGTAACTTTTCTACATTACCAAAATTGATAATGTATGTTGCTGTATGTATACTTTTGACCCAGCAGATTTGGTCACATTTTCAGTAGACCCATAATAAATTCATAAAAGAACCAAACTTCATGAATGTTTTTTGTGACCAACAAGTATGTGCTACAATCACTTTATCACAAAAAAATAAGAGTTGTAGAAATGATTGGAAACTCAAGACAGCCATGATATTATGTCCTTCACTAGTGTATGTAAACTTATGTAAAGAGTTGGTGCTGCAGGGAATTCTGGGGATTTGTTCTGCAGTGTTTATGTTGTGTTGCGGTGCAATTATTCTCCCAGAATGTGTTTGTCATTGTTGTTTAGTGTGGTTTCACTATATGGCACAGATTTATGACAGTGTTGGCGTGGCTCATACGGCCACCCTTAGTGTGACATGTATGGCTGTTGACTAAGTATGTACAGATATTACACCCCTGAGGCGATACTTGATTTGTCTCTATGGTGACAAGGATTAGTGATATTGAAGCAGTTACAACGCCGCTGGCTACAGACAGACATTAGCCGCTAGCTAGCTAGCTAGCCATGTCTTAAAGCACCTCTTCCTGAGGGCGTTCTGCATGACACAACGGGTGGGGGACCGGTACTTTTTAGAGGCGGTATAGTACCGAATATGATTCATTAGTAGGGATGTCCTATAACGGCTTTTAGCCGATATTCGATATTCCGATATTGTCCAACTCTTAATTACCGATACCGATATCAACCGATACCGATATATACAGTCGTGGAATTAACACATTATTATGCCTAATTTGGACAACCAGGTATGGTGAAGATAAGGTCCTTTTTAAAAAATAAAACAAGATAAATACATTAAAAAAAATGTTTTGAATAAAAAATAAAAACAATATAAAAACAGTTACATAGAAACTAGTAATTAATGAAAACGAGTAAAATTAACTGTTAAAGGTTAGTACTATTAGTGGAGCAGCAGCACGCACAATCATGTGTGCTTACGGACTGTATCCCTTGCAGACTGTATTGATATATATTGATATATAATGTAGGAACCAGAATATTAATAACAGAAAGAAACAACCCTTTTGTGTGAATGAGTGTAAATGGGGGAGGGAGGTTTTTTGGGTTGGTGCACTAATTGTAAGTGTATCTTGTGTTTTTTATGTTGATTTAATAAAAAATAATAAATAAATTAAAAAAACGATACAGATAATTTCCGATATTACATTTTACAGCATATTATCGGACATCTCTATTCATTAGTATCGCTGTACTATACCAATACCATACAACCCTATGATGGATTAATACTCATTAACACTTTCATTCGATTAGTCCTACTAATGAGTGATGTAATTCTTCCTCACATGCGAGGCACATTCTGCATGTATTTATGTGGGCGTGTTCATAACCACAAAAAGCTGTCACACCAGGTTCCATAAGCAGAATGTTATTATTATTATTACAATGGGAAAAAAAAATCCCCTCTTTTTCATTAAGGGTTTTTTAATCAACCTTGAATTTAATTTGATGCATGTTTTGTGCAAACAAACAAAAAAACGTGTTACTTTCTTGTGTGTGTAAAACAATTTCGCCATTGTTTAAACAAAATGTTTAAATCTTCCCAACTCTACATTGAACTCAGGTTAATCGCCTTTTGAGACGAGCACTGGAGGGGGTTCGCTTAAAAGAAAAAAATCCTGTTATTCTAACCAGGGACGCAGCAGGTAGCGGCTAGGAATAGGATTGCAGTAAAATCCTATGAAGCGTTCTGTCAGTCATAAATTTACATTTTACATGTGCTTCTTTAACGAGGACCACCTGTCGACAAAAAAAAATCAGTTTGAAGTCTGCACTTTCTCAACCGAGTCCAAAGGCAGCGTCTGTGAGGCCGTGTCTTCACACGTGTGCTAAATGCCAAGCCGTTTCCTGTGCCCGCGAGGGCAAAGAAGCCTTGCACTTTTGCAAGATTTGTCATGTTGATGTTGGTGGACCTCGGCAGGTCGCTGAAAAAGTGGCGACTGAGCTTGGCATGTTTTCTTTAAAATACGCACGGTTTAAACCAGGAGCCCCCAAACTTTTTGACTCGGGGGCCGCATTGGGTTAAAACAATTTGGCCGGGGGCCGGGCTGTATATATATATATATATATATATACATATATATAAAATATATATGTATATACAATATATATATATATATATATATATATATATATATATATATATATATATATATATATATATATATATACACTACCGCTCAAAAGTTTGGGGTCACCCAAACAATTTTGTGGAATAGCCTTCATTTCTAAGAACAAGAATAGACTGTCGAGTTTCAGATGAAAGTTCTCTTTTTCTGTCCATTTTGAGCGTTTAATTGACCCCACAAATGTGATGCTCCAGAAACTCAATCTGCGCAAAGGAAGGTCAGTTTTGTAGCTTGTGTAACGAGCTAAACTGTTTTCAGATGTGTGAACATGATTGCACAAGGGTTTTCTAATCATCAATTAGCCTTCTGAGCCAATGAGCAAACACATTGTACCATTAGAACACTGGAGTGATAGTTGCTGGAAATGGGCCTCTATACACCTATGTAGATATTGCACCAAAAATCAGACATTTGCAGCTAGAATAGTCATTTACCACATTAGCAATGTATAGAGTGTATTTCTTTAAAGTTAAGACTAGTTTAAAATGATCTTCATTGAAAAGTACAGTGCTTTTCTTTAAAAAATAAGGACATTCCAATGTGACCCCAAACTTTTGAACGGTAGTGTATATATATATATATATATATATATATATATATATATATATATATATATATATATATATATATATATATATATATATATATATATTAGATATAAATATATATCCATCCATCCATCCATTTTCTACCGCTTATTCCCTTCGGGGTCGCGGGGGGCGCTGGAGCCTATCTCAGCTACAATCGGGCGGAAGGCGGGGTACACCCTGGACAAGTCGCCACCTCATCGCAGGGCCAACACAGATAGACAGACAACATTCACACTCACACATATATATATATATATATATATATATATATATATATATATATATATATATATATATATATATATATATTTATATATATATATATATATATATATATATATATATATATATATATATATATATATATATATATATATATATATATATATATATATATATATATATGTCCTCGTAGTAAAAGAGTGCGGGTACTAGACTGGCCTGCCTGTAGTCCAGACCTGTCTCCCATTGAAAATGTGTGGCGCATTATGAAGCCTAAAATACGACAATGTTGAACAACTTAAGCTGTACATCAAGCAAGAATGGGAAATAATTCCACCTGAAAAGCTTCAAAAATTGGTCTCCTCAGTTCCTAAATGTTTACTGAGTGTTGTTAAAAGGAAAGGCCATGTAACACAGTGGTAAAAATGCCCCAGTGCCAACTTTTTTGCATTGTGTTGCTGCCATTAAATTGTAAGTTAATGATTATTTGCAAGTTCAAACATTAAGTATCTTGTCTTTGCAGTCTATTCAATTGAATATAAGTTGAAAAAATTTTGCAAATCATTGTATTCTGTTTTTATTCACCATTTACACAACATGCCAACTTCACTGGATTTGGGTTTTGTACATCCTCGTTTGCCGCTGTTCTCTTCTTTTACTTGTATTTCTAAAAGGTGCCACAGGCCAGCAAAAGAAAGAAACATCTGGCAGCCTCCAAGCTTAAAGCCACACACCCGGTAGAAAAGTCCAATCTATCACCCGCAGGTTTCTGCAGTCGATATCCTGTCACTGCCAACAGCACCCAGGGAATAAAAGAATCCTGAGTGTAAAAATCCCAGTAACTAAAACCTTCTTCATCATCTTGATCTTCTGGGTCCTAAACCAACGTGTCATCATCGTGACCACGCAATGATGTGGTGGGAGAGCAGGAGACTCAGTCATGTGGGGTCCTGTTGTCCTTTGTCTTCCTGCTTTCCTCCCACCTCGTTATTGATGCTCCTCGTCATGCTCGCAGCGTGAAGATCACACCACGCATCTTCCGGCTGGAAATCTATGCGTCTCGTCATTGCCTGCATCTCCTGCCTGTCTTGTCACAGCAAGCTTTCTCTTGGCTTACATTCAGTTGCTGAATCATCCCTTTGATTCTCTTCCTGTCCAACACACACACACACACACACACACGCATCAATACCGTGAAGAAATATTGTGTTCATCTTGCTCGTACAATACTCGCTTATTTCTGTATAGTGTACTTTTGTATTTGGGGTTACTGTTGCAGCATTCCATGTGATTTCCCTGCAAATAAGATTCTGTGAGTCCGTCATGTTGAGCCTACAAATCATGGATAGGAATAAATGAGCCACAGGAAACCTCGTGGGAGGGTGACATTTTTTTACATGTATTTTCCGGCTCATAGGGCGCACCGGATTATAAGGCGCACTGCTGATGAGCGGGTCTAATCAGGTCTATTTTCATACAAAAGGTGCACCGGATTATAGGGCGCATTAAAGGCCTACTGAAAGCCACTACTACCGACCACGCAGTCTGATAGTTTATATATCAATGATGAAATCTTAACATTGCAACACATGCCAATACGGCCGGGTTAACTTATAAAGTGACATTTTAAATTTCCCGCTAAGCTTCCGGTTGAAAACGTCTATGTATGATGACGTATGCGCGTGACGTCAATCGTTGAAACGGGAAGTATGCGGACACATTGAATCCTATACCGAAAAACTCTGTTTTTATCTCCAAATTCCACAGTATTCTGGACATCTGCGTTGGTGAATCTTTTGCAATTTGTTTAATGAACAATGAAGACTGCAAAGAAGAAAGTTGTAGGTGGGGTCGGTGTATTAGCGGCGGACTACAGCAACACAACCAGGAGGACAGAGATGGATAGCAGACGCGCTAGCCGCCGAACTCACCTTGACTTCCTCCGTCTCGCCGACCGCATCTGTGATCGGGTGAAGTCCTTCGTCGCACCGTCGATCGCTGGAACGCAGGTGAGCACGGGTGTTGATGAGCAGATGAGGGCTGGCTGGCGTAAGTGGAGAGCTAATGTTTTTATCATAGCTCTGTGAGGTCCAGTTGCTAAGTTAGCTTCAATGGCGTCGTTAGCAACAGCATTGTTAACCTTCGCCAGGCTGATAATTATTAACCGTGTATTTACATGTCCATGGTTTAATAGTATTGTTGATTTTCTGTCTATTCTTCCATTCAGGGTTTTATTTATTTTGTTTCTATCTGCATTTGAGCCCAATGCTATTACGTTAGCTCAGTAGCTAAAGAGCTTCGCCGATGTATTGTCGTGGAGATAAAAGTCACTGTGAATGTCCATTTGGCATTCTCGACTCTCATTTTCAAGAGGATATAGTATCCGAGGTGGTTTAAAATACAAATCTGTGATCCACAATAGAAAAAGGAGAAAGTGTGGAATCCAATGAGCCAGCTTGTACCAAAGTTACGGTCAGAGCGAAAAAATATATGTCTTGCACTGCATTCTAGTCCTTCACTCTAACGTTCCTCATCCACGAATCTTTCATCCTCGCTCAAATTAATGGGGTAATCGTCGCTTTCTCGGTCCGAATCACTCTAGCTGCATTGAAAACAATAGGAAAATGTGAGGAGCCTTTCAACTGTTGACGTCACGCTACTTCCGGTACAGGCAAGGCTTTTTTTTATCAGCGACCAAAAGTTGCAACTTTATCGTCGATGTTCTCTACTAAATCCTTTCAGCAAAAATATGGCAATATCGCAAAATGATCAAGTATGACACATAAAATGGATCTGCTATCCCCGTTTAAATAAAGAAAAAATCATTTCAGTAGGCCTTTAAAGGAGTCATATGATTATTTATTTTTTGTCAAGATGTCTGATAATATCGGCAGTCCGATAAATGCTTTAAAATGTAATAGCGGAAATTATCGGTATCGGTTTCAAAAAGTAAAATGTATGACTTTTTAAAACGCCGCTATGTACACGGACGTAGGGAGAAGTACAGAGCGCTAATAAACCTTAAAGGCACTCCCTTTGCGTGCCGGCCCAGTCACATGATATCTACGGCTTTTCACACACTCACAAGTGAATGCCATGCATACTTGGTCAACAGCCATACAGGTCACACTGAGGGTCGCCGTATAAACAACTTGAACACTGTTACAAATACGCGCCACACTTTGAACCCACACCAAACAAGAATGACAAACACATTTCGGGAGAACATCCGCACCGTAACACAACATAAACACAACAGAACAAATACCCAGAACCCCTTGCAGCACTAACTCTTCCGGGACGCTACAATATACACCCCCCGCTACCCCCTAAACCACCTCAACCCCGCCCACCTCAACCTCCTCATGCTCTCTCGGGGAGAGCATGTCCCAAATTCCAAGCTGCTGTTTTGAGGCATGTTAAAAAAAAATAATGCACTTTGTGAGTTCAATAATAAATATGGCAGTGCCATGTTGGCATTTTTTTCCATAACTTGAGTTGATTTATTTTTGGAAAACCTTGTTGCATTGTTTAATGCATCCAGCATCATAACAAAATTAGGCATAATAATGTGTTAATTCCACAACTGTATATATCGGTATTGGTAATCAAGAGTTGGACAATATCGGAATATCGGATATCGGCAAAAAAGCCATTATCGGACATCTCTATTTTTTTCTTAATGTAAAACACTTCCTTGTGGTCTATTTGGTCAAAATGTTGCATAGATGATGTTTTACGGATCATCTTCAAGTCGCTTTCTTACAGGCATTTTGTGGGCGGTCTTATTTACGTGGCTCACCTTCGGCAGCGTCTTCTCCCCGCCATCTTTGTTGTAGCGGTGTAGCGTGCAAGGACGGGAGTGGAAGAAGTGTCAAAAGATGGCGCTAACTGTTCTAATGACATTCAGACTTTGCTTCAATCAATAACGGAGCAGCATCTCCTCATCCGCCGGAAATGTGTCCCGTGAAAAACCGTCCGACCGGAACTCTCTCATAACTAAAGTTCCTCGGGTGAATAAAGTAAACTCACTACACCGGTATGTTTTAGCGCTTTCATGGCGAGTTTACTGACAGATATAAGTAAGAACTTTACACTACTTTATATTGTCAGGCTTGTCACTGACAGTTTGGTTATGTTTTGGTTTTTCCTGTGGGCGGTATAGCTCGGTTGGGTTCCAGGTTCGATCCCCGCTTCCGCCATCCTAGTCACTGCCGTTGTGTCCTTGGGCACCCACCTGCTCCCAGTGCCACCCACACTGGTTTAAATGTAACTTAGATGTCGGGTTTCACTATGTAAAAGCGCTTTGAGTCACTAGAGAAAAAGCGCTATATAGATACACTTCACTTCCTCTGTGTTTTATTTCCTGTCAGGGCTCTTATTTTTGTTGAGTTTCCTGCTTGTCTCCCTGAGCGCTGTTTCCCCCCAGCTGCGGCTGATTGGCACCTGGCCACACCTGGTGTCAATCAGCCGGCTGCTAGTTATACTTGCCTCGCCCTCCAGTCAGCTGTGGACTGTTGCTGTCTACAGGCTTCTTGTTTCCTGTTTCCTGTTCACCTGTTTCCTGTCTCCTGGTTCCTGGTTTGTGTTTTTCCCGCATTTTTTTTGGACATTAAAAGTCATGTCTTCCTGTATCAAGCCTGCCATCTCTGCATCTTGGGGTTCGTCACCCCCACTTCCTGACATATATTAGAAATGGCAACAGCGGAGGATGAATGTCCCATAACAAGAAGATAGAGAAAAAGAAGAAGCTTATCGACTACAAAGGCGGACACGCGAAAAATTTCAGGACTTATGCAGATCCCAAATACAGATCAGCAGGACCTAGAAGGTAAGACAAGTTTCTTTTGCATAATATTGTGAAACAAAACGCCAGATAATATGTCTTACCTTATACACACACCATAATAATACTCGTATGTTGAAGCACAGTACAATCCATCAAGCGGTGCGGCTTCATAGCTTACCAAAGTCGTACTAAAACATTTTGATAGATTTTTGAGCGCCGTGTGTAATGTTCTATATTTTCAATGGAACATATAAAATGTTGGTGTTGTTTAGTCATATTGCAGTCTACACGTATCTCTTATGTGTGACTGCCATCCAGTGGTCACACTTATCATTTCACCATGTACCAAATAAAATAGCTTCGAGGTCGGTAAGCACAACCAAAGTTATTCCGTACATTAGGCGGGTTATAAGGCGCACTGTCGACTTTTGAGAAAACAAAAGGGTTTGAATTGTGCCTTATAGTCCGAAAAATACGGAACGTTCTGCGGAAATTTGACAAACTCTTTCACTCGTCGAGTTTTGGGCTGTTCGGCTTCTTCTTGCGCCTTACAGTCCGAAAAATATGGTACATTTGCTGCGCATTTAGCAGTACCTCCCTCGTACGTTGGACAAAAACACCAGCCAAAATGCGGCAAAAACATGAAGAAACACCCAAATGTTTGATAACGTGTGATTGTACATGAAAACGTTGCCAAGTCAAGTTTGCTTCTCCATCACACTGATCACACTCTATTACAGGCCTGGGCAATTATTTTGACCCAGGGGCCAAATTTAGAGAAAAAAATGTGTCTGGGGGCCGCTATATATATTTTTAGGAACAATAATACAAAACCTCACAATAATGTCTGATTGAATGCTAAAAACGTTATGACAGACCGCCTTAATTTTTTTTTTTTTTTACTGAATGAGACATGAAAATAAAGAAAGTGGGATGTACAATATTAACTATGAACGATAAAACACTGAATATTGACAACCTATGAACGTCACACCCCCTCATACTTGCCAACCCTCCCGATTTTTCCGGGAGACTCCCGAATTTCAGTGCCCCTCCCGAAAATCTCCCGGGGCAACCATTCTCCCAAATTTCTCACCATTTTCACCCAGACAACAATATTAAGGGCGTGCCGTGATGGCACTGCCTTTAGCGTCCTCTACAACCTGTCGACGCGTCAGCTTTTACACCATACTAACAGCGTGCCTGCCATACATACATGCTGTATGCGGCTTCTGCTTACACACGAAAGTGACTGCAAGGCATACTTGATCAACAGCCATACAGGTCACACTGAGAGAGGCCGTATGAACAACTTTAACACTGTTACAAATATGCGCCACACTGTGAACCCACACCAAACAAGAATGACAAACACATTTCGGGAGAACATCTGCACCGTAACACAACAGAACAAATACCCAGAATCCCTTGCATCCCTAACTCTTCCGGGCTACAACATACACCCCCGCTACCACTATTAAAAAAATGAAAAATTGTGTTGCATTACGGTCGTGCTTTGTCAAAGATGTTTTGTAATGTAATCTGTGATATTTGTACCTAAATAAATGCTAGTACATTAGTTAAGAATATAGGGGCGAATTTTATGTTTGGAATTAGTGTTCATGTCCATAATGTTTAATGTATCAATGAAACTAATTGTCCAGTCATAGTATTAAAAACTTAAAAATTGTCCGTTTAGGGCAGGGGTGTCCAAAGTTTTTCCACTGAGGGCCTCACATTGAAAAATCTAAACTAGCAGGGGCCATTTTGATATTTTTTATTTTAAAAACCAATACAATATACTGTATGTATAAAAAATATACATTTAGGCTTCCACTCAGGCTTGATCCCGGGGACCCCAAAGGGTTTTGGTCCAAAAAATATAAAAAATGTGTTATTATTCAGTATTATTATTTGTGTTATTATTCAAGTTTTTAAATCTCTAGATCAACATTAGGTCTATCTGTCAATATAACATTTTTTAAAGATTTAAATGGTATGCTCTTTTTGTCAAAGAAAACCCTTTTTTTTAATGAAAAAAAACACAAATAATGCAATATTTTCACCCAATAACATTTTTTAGTGGGATATTTGATATTATATAATAATTGGAGCCTTAAAAAGGTCAATAACTCATAACAACATTGATTTTAATTCATTATTATTTTTTGAGCAATGACACTTAAAAACTAATCACACTAAAATTGTAGGGGATCCAAAAGGGTCCTGACTCATTAAAGTGTTAAAAAATAAATTATAATTTTTTTTTGTTACTGTTTGCTTTGAACACAATAATCTCGAGATCAACTTCAGATCTATCTGTCAATTATAAGTTTTATTGTTGTTTATGTTTTTTGTTTGTTCGTTTGAGGCCCTTCTTTAAAAAAAAAAAACAGCTCGTTTTTTTACATGGCAAACACAAAATATGCAACATTTTCCCCAAGAAATATCTCCAAATATTTAATGTGACGTAATTGGAGCCTTGAAAAGGTCAATAATTCATAATGACATTGATTTTGATTCATTATTATTTTTTAAAGAAAGAAACAGCCTACATGGCAGCTTTGTGTTATTAGAGTAAACATTGCAACATTTTCTTGTTACATTTCACCTGTTTGCTCTTTAAATACCACTTTTAATGTTTTTTTATTTTTTTCAATCGTATTTTTAAAATGTGCCGTGGGGCCGTTAAAAAATGACCTGCGGGCTGCAAATGGCAGTTTGGACACCCCTGGTTTAGGGCCTAGGTGTCAAAGTCAAGGCTGGAACTGAATAAATGATGTATGGCCCCCCGGGATGACATTTGATTAGTATTAGAACCGGCCCACAGGCCACAGCCACCTGCTGCTGTTTTGCACGCACCAACACTCCATCAGTGTTGGCACTAGGAATTTTAAAATGGGGTCCTACAGTAAATTTTTGGGGTCCCACTTTTTTGTAAGCGTTTTGAAAACAAATGATTAATTTAAGCATTTATCCTGTTATATCTCACATTCTATATTGTGTTTGGGAAAAAGGTTGTCATAAACTTCACTTAATTCATTAAAAATAATAATACAAAAGAAAACACATTTTTATGCATATGTAAATGTATTCAGTTGTAAACATTCATTCATTTTCTTCTTTCCTTCATGGATCTAAACTTTACCGCTGCCGGGTATTTTTTTCTATATTTTTATCGTAATATTCTCAGAATGTGTTTGTTCTATTTTTGGCCAAAGTAAGACGAAGAAAACAATCTGAAGTTGTCTTTATTTTTTTTAGTTTTAATGCCATGATTTTAATAGTCCGGCCCGCGTCTGCACAGATTTTCCTCCGTGTGGCCCCTGAGCTAAAATGAGTTTGACACCCCTGGTTTAGGTGTTGAAAGGTTTTTTGGAAACGTTTGTTGTTCTTGCCTGTCCTCTGCTTTTTCATGGGATCACTGCTAATGTCTGATGTTCAATAGGGAAGCTTTTGAGTTTTAGCAGCGCCAAAGTTATTCACCGTGAAAACCATAAACTGTCTTAACTTTTCTTCTTAAGATTGTCTTGAATCAGAGCTCTTCTGAAGTAGCTTCTCCACTTCAAGGGGAGTTTGTTGACAAAAGTCAAACTCTCGGCTCACCTGCGACTGCATTAGTAAAGACAGATAACACTTCTGAAAGAAAAGAAGACAAAAGGTGTTTTTTGGTTTTTTTCAGTTTTACATGTAAATCTCAGCTCGTTCTAGATCACAGGTGTCAAACTCAAGGCCCGGGGGCCAGATCTGGGGCCGTACTTATCAAGCTTCTTAGAGTGCCATTTTACATTTAAGTCCTGAGAATTTGCGAAATTTAGTCCTACTCTCAAACTTAAGAATAAAAGCTTTTTATCAACATTCTTAAGTCTAAGAATCACTCCTACTCTCCACGATATTTAAGAGACCTTCAGAGGTGTCTTAAGTGGTTAGGAGTTGCCAGCAGGGGATGGCACTGAGGCGAGAGAGACGTGCGCGAACGTTCAGGGAACGGAACAATGTTTTTTTTTTTTTGATGACGAGCAGCTGATCAAACGGTATCGTTTAGACAGAGCGGATATTATTTTTGTCACAGATTTAATACTTTTCGATTCCTTGTTGATTTCTGCATGTGTCTGCAGTGGGCTAGTATATATAGAGCCACCCACACCAGTTTCAAATTAGTTGCCTAATTAATGAATTGGAAAGAAAATGTTATGACAGTAGCGTATGTGTGTGGCCGTGAGGTGAGTGACGTCAGTGAGTGTGTGGGCGATAGAAGAGAGGGAGCGGTAGCGTGAGTGCCGGCGGGGACTAGTTTGTTTTGTATTATTTTGTAGTTTATTGTCAAAATATACACTCCCATTGTCCACTTAAATATTTCCAAGATATTTCTTTATTCTTAGACAAGGGATTCCCTTCCGTGATTGGTCATTTCTATGGATACAGAAATGACGTCACCTAAAATTCCGTTTACGGCACATAGTAATGTCGTAATTCAGCTCTGAGTGTGACACTAAAGATTCAGTCCTACACTTTGCTGAAAGTGTGAGTAAGACACTTGATAACTAACTTTTAAGTGCAGCTTTCAGCGAAGAATTTATTTACTCTTAAGTCAACTCTTAGCAGACTTCTTAGGAGTAATTCTAAGAAGCTTGATAAGTACGGCCCCTGGCCCGCAACATCATTTTATCTGGCCCGTACTTCATATTTTCTCAGTAAATGTAATTTTTTCAAAAAATATATTCACTGCTTGAAAATGCATGCCTTATAAACTTTATTAGTATCTATTATTGCAACAAATATTACAGTATATTAACATACTTTCCCAACATGTTTTTGTCTAAATATAAATACTTAACTTTACAGCAAACTACCCATCAAATTAATAAAAAATGACAATACATTTTACGTTGTTCTTTACAGCATATTACTGTAGATACATTTAAAAAACTACCATTTATTTGCGTTAAAATTCTGTACATTGAACTGCCAGTTTTTGACTGTAAAATCTACGCTTGTTGTTTTTAACGGTGTATTACTGTAAATGGAAAGACAGTACATTTGTTGTTATGGTAGAAAAAATGGCAGTTAAAGGCCTACTGAAAGCCACTACTACCGACCACGCAGTCTGATAGTTTATATATCAATGATGAAATCTTAACATTGCAACACATGCCAATACGGCCGGGTTAACTTATAAAGTGCAATTTTAAATTTCCCCCTAAACTTCCGGTTGAAAACGTCTATGTATGATGACGTATGCGCGTGACGTCAATCGTTGAAACGGAAGTATTCGGACACCATTGTATCCAATACAAAAAGCTCTGTTTTCATCTCAAAATTCCACAGTATTCTGGACATCTGTGTTGGTGAATCTTTTGCAATTTGTTTAATGAACAATGAAGACTGCAAAGAAGAAAGCTGTAGGTGGGATCGGTGTATTAGCGGCTGGCTGCAGCAACACAAGCAGGAGGACTTTGATTTGGATAGCAGACGCGCTATCCGACGCTAGCCTCCGACCGCATCTGTGATCGGGTGAAGTCCTTCGTTGCACCGTCGATCGCTGGAACGCAGGTGAGCACGGGTGTTGATGAGCAGATGAGGGCTGGCTGGCGTAGGTGGATAGCTAATGTTTTTAGCATAGCTCTGTGAGGTCCCGTTGCTAAGTTAGCTTCAATGGCGTCGTTAGCAACAGCATTGTTAAGCTTCGCCAGGCTGGAAAGCATTAACCGTGTGGTTACAGGTCCATGGTTTAATAGTATTGTTGATCTTCTGTCTATCCTTCCAGTCAGGGGTTTATTTCTTTTGTTTCTATCTGCAGTTAAGCCTGATGCTATCACGTTAGCTCCGTAGCTAAAGTGCTTCGCCGATGTATTGTCGTGGAGATAAAAGTCACTGTGAATGTCCATTTCGCGTTCTCGACTCTCATTTTCAAGAGGATATAGTATCCGAGGTGGTTTAAAATACAAATCCGTGATCCACAATAGAAAAAGGAGAAAGTGTGGAATCCAATGAGCCAGCTTGTACCTAAGTTACGGTCAGAGCGAAAAAAGACGCATCCTGCACTGCACTCTAGTCCTTCACTCTGACGTTCCTCATCCACGAATCTTTCATCCTGGCTCAAATTAATGGGGTAATCGTCGCTTTCTCGGTCCGAATCGCTCTCGCTGCTTGTGTAAACAATGGGGAAATGTGAGGAGACTTTCAACCTGTGACATCACGCTACTTCCGGTACAGGCAAGGCTTTTTTTTATCAGCGACCAAAAGTTGCGAACTTTATCGTCGATGTTCTCTACTAAATCCTTTCAGCAAAAATATGGCAATATCGCGAAATGATCAAGTATGACACATAGAATGGATCTGCTATCCCCGTTTAAATAAACACATTTAATTTCCGTAGGCCTTTAAGTTGCCAGAATCAAAAAAAAAGAACTTGTACTGTTTTTCCATTAACAATATAATGTTGTAAAAAAACTATGTCAATTTAATAGTAAAACTCTGGCAACTAAGCTTCCAGCTTTTTTCGTAAAACCCCCCCAAAAAACAATGGTAATGTTTTTCCATTTACCCTAAAATGTTGTAAAAATTTAAAAAAAAAACACTTTTACAGTAAAATGTTGTAAATGTAAGGTTTTTACTGTAAAATCGACAGTCTACTTAAAACAATTTATTTAATTAATAATGAAACCTAGAGGAACATTCATACATTATTCACTGTTACAAGCGGCCCTCTGATTAACTGCCATGTGGCCCTCACTGAAAACCAGTTTGACATCCCTGTTGTAGGTGGTTAGCTAATGGGAACAATACATTTTTTTTTACCACTAAATCACTTTAAAAATGCATCCAAAAACCGCCAACAATACTTCATTTCCGTTTTGTAACCTGTATAAAAACCAAGCCACACTGTTCTTGTAAGAGTGAACACTGAGGAAATATTTTTCTAGCGTACTAACACGTCGGCATGCTACGGTTTTAGCCGTGAGCTAGCTACAGCGAGAGATAAGCTAGCTTCTACGTCAGCACCTGACTCACGTTTTGAGTCTGTAATGCCAAACACAAACATGAACAATCATATCACAGTATGTGTAAAGTGTTAGCCCACATTTCATGTTTTGTTCGTACACCGCTAGCTTGATGTGGTTTTAATAACAAGCATGGTGCACTGCGTTTAATCATGATCAATATTATTGTGACATACTCGATGGACAGCTGTGCGTTTGGTCCAGCTGGCCGGGGACCAAGCTGGCCAGTTGATTTAAGGTAAGCAATCCATTTATGTTGGCATAGCTCGGCTCCAACTTGAGTTCCACATTTACAGCGTCAGGTCACGCCGACCTCACTCTCTCGGCTTCTATCTGCTCCAACGTTTCTTCGTGCTTGCTTCTATAACCGGTAGTTCGTCCTCTGTATATCCAGCTTCAAAAAATTCAGGTTGCGAATCCTCTTTTGGCCAAAAATTGTTGTCTTCGTCGCCTGTTACCAAGTCCCGCCGAGTGTTTGTATCTGGAAGTAGAATACACATTTGTTGCCGTACGTCGGAAGTGCGCTGCTATGGAAACGAAAATGAATGCGCCGAGGAAATTAGTTCCGGCAATGCTTAAAATGACCAAAATACAGTAAATATGGAACATATTACATATTTTTTCTATTACTACAACATCGTAAATGAACAAGTGGATTAATAATCCATGTTCTACCTCCTGTCCCTCAGAATGTTGACAAAATAATAGAATGATAAATATGTTACTGCATATGTCAGCAGACTAATTAGGAGCCTTTGTTTGTTTACTTACTACTAAATGACAAGTTGTGTAGTATGTTCACTATTTTATAGATTGATAGATAGATAGGTCTTTATTGTCATTGCACAAGTACAACGAAACTTTGTTGTCAGCACAAACCCGTTCAAGATTAGACAAACAAACAGTGTACAGGGTTACAGAACATGAACGCTGATGGGTCGCCACAAGGCGCCCCGTAAAAGATGGGGAAAAAGGTAAAACGCTGGGGAAGGATGAGTAAAAAAATACAATCTAGACTGGGCTCCTAAGGGGTCCCAGTCTGGAGTGGGGAAAAACCTCCATAGCAAAGCACATATACATATTACAACGTACATCTCGAGATATCTAGCAACAGAGGGAAGGGAGTGCGGGGTAATGGTGGTAGGCCGCAGCTCTCGGCGCTGACCATCCTTCCATCACCCCTATGGGACTTGCGTCGAGGGCGTTTTGGGTGTATGTGTGGCGTATATTTTTGTGGATGCATGTTGTTTGTGTGTAAGCCTACAGTGTGTCTCTGTTCCGCGGCCTTGATCTTGTGCAGCCGATAAGTCCTAAGTCAACAACAACAGGTGTGTGTCCATGAGAGACAAGAAGGGAGTTTGTTGTGTCTTCGCCGCACTGTCCTTCGGGAGAGTCTCGAAGCCAGGGAAACAATCCAAGTTAGGATGTTTTGTATGCGAGTGAAAATAAAAATGTGCTTTTCACTCTAAATGGTCTTTGACTGGTCCTCAAATTCATCCTGCGGGGCAGACAGTCCGATGTTATCCAAATCACAAGAGCGTATTCGTGGCAGCTTTGGGGTACTTTGAAGACTGCCAAACTTCCAATTTGTGGACAAACCAGAGCAACGCTTACTCCAATCAGCAGATGTCCTGTTGTCATAATTCCGAATAGGTAGATATCTTCACGTCCTCGACAGAAAAGGGTCGCCAGGCAAGAGTCCGTCGCGTGTCCAGCAACAACCGCTCCGTCACGACAAGCAGGTTCCCCCAAACCCAAGATCTTGTCAATTTCGTTGAGGCCAGTTAAATAGTTCCAATGTTTAGATTTGGAGAGCAGTGCAAAAAGAGGCAACAAGAAAATTAAGACAAGACAAAGAAGCAAGCAGGAGAGATAAGGGAGAGGGAAGGCGAGCGTCCGCCCTCGATGAGTGCCAGAGAGAAATTATTTATAAAGTTCTCTCAATCCTTGAATATTGCGGGCGGCAGAACGTTCTTCGCCTTATTCTATTGGTCCTGTCTTGCTAATCACCTCTAAACGTTCAGCATTGATCCACAATTAGTGTCGATTACTAACTGGACAGGTTTATAAAGTCGCTGTGATGGACTTGGACGCACATTGTATGGATTTTTACACACTTTGTTAGCGTGCATAAGCTAACTCTGATTGGGGACGTGGTTTTTATTCCACCAAGTTCACACTGCAATATGTCTTGTGATGAAGGTGTGTGTGTGTGTGTGTGTGTGTGTGTGTGTGTGTGTGTGTGTGTGTGTGTGTGTGTGTGTGTGTGTGTGTGTGTGTGTGTGTGTGTGTGTGTGTGTGTGTGTGTGTGTGTGTGTGTGTGTGTGTGTGTGTGTGTGTGTGTGTGTGTGTGTGTGTGTGTGTGTGTGTGTGTGTGTGTGTGTGTGTGTGATAACTTGCAATTGACCTAATTACACATCCTTTGGTGTTGTTTCTAGCTGCTGGCAAAACAGGTGTGTGTGTGTGTGTGTGTGTGTGTTTGGAAAAAAAGGATATTGGAGGAGTAGGAGTTTAATAGGACAATTACGTTCCTTCTTGCCCAGGAGGCCTTATTGAGTCGCAAGGAACTCTCCTCGAATGGCAGATTTGGGCCAATTAGGCCCAAATTGAAGCATCAACTCCACACAAACTGTCTTAAACACGCACACACACACACACACACACACACACACACATTCCTACATACAAACACAGCTGTGACTCTGGCATGGCTTTACAACACCCTCACATTCCTTCATACACAGACGTTTGCCTTCTATTCCACGTCAGAGCCACTAAAGCGGGACTGTATTGTGTCCACACACACACACACACACGCACACACACACACATTCTTGTATTTCTTACCTTCTCGAGACCTCGGAAAAATGCCTCCCTCTTTAGGATCACCCTTTCTAGATGTATAAGGATGTGTATTTACAACATTTATTATATATACGTACTAAACAAATAAAAAAAAAACATTTGTTGTGAAAAATGAGTTGGAATTTTACAAGGAAAAAGGTCACAATTTCACCCAAAAAAATTAGAATTTTGGCAGTGTCGTAATAAAAGTCGTCATTTTACTCGACGCGAGTCAACATTTTTCACGAGAAAAACGGAACATTTGTGCAATGTTGTGATAAAAGTTGGAATTTTACTCAATATCAGTCGCAATTTTACAAGAAAAAAAGCTGAACATTCGGGCAATTTGATGAAAAAAGTCGTAATTTTACCGGACAAAAGTCACAATTTTATCAGAAAACGTAAAAATGTTGGCGATGTTATAATAATAATAGTGATCGGAATTTTACTCCAAAAATGTCACTATTTTACAAGAACAACAAAAAAAATTGTGATCAAAGTCAGAATTTTTATATGACAAATGTCGCCAATTTGAATTAAAAATGTATTTCATAGAAAAATAAATGATTTTAAGAGAAAATATTGCAATATTACAGAAACAGAAATAATATGAGAAATTGTTACCAATGTTATAAGAAAAAAGTCGACACACCGTGAGAGACTGCTTTTAGTTTTTTAGTTTTTTGAATTTTTTGTTTGTAATTGGTTTTTAATCTTATCTACTTCAAGTTATTACAGTATGTCTCTATATACATATTTTATTTATTTTTTAAATTAAATTTGGCCAAAGGGAGCGCATTTCAATTTATTACACACACTTGTTATTTCATATGTTGACCAGAGGGGGAGCACTTTTAAAACCGACACACAGTCAATTTGAAAAATCCCTCCTTTTTGGGACCACCCTAATTTTGAAAGATTTCACCACCAGGGGTGCAAATGAGGCATTCTCTATTAGATGCAATGGTTTTCTGTATTGGGACCATGATTTATGTCCTAACTTGTTCACACCTCCTCATATGGATGTCTCAGGAAGGGTAGAAATAAAAGGACACACACACACACACACACACACACACAAAAATCTTGTATTTGTTACCTTCTTGAGACCTCTGAAAAATGCCTACCTCTTTAGGACCACCCTTTCTAGATATATAAAGATTTGTATTTACAACATTAATAATATATACATACTATGCAAATAAATAAATAAACTTGTGAAAAATGAGTTGGAATTTCACAAGAAAAAGGTCACAATTTCACAAGAAAAACTTAGAATTTTGGCAGTATTATAATAAAAGTCGCAATTTTACTCAACGCAAGTCAAAATTTTACGAGAAAAACTGAACATTTGTGCAATATTGTGATAAAAGTTGGGATTTTACTCAATAACAGTTGCAATTTTACAATAAAAAGCTAAAGATTTTGGCAATTTTATGAATAGAGTCGTAATTTTACTCAACAAAAGTCACAATTTTATAAGAACTTATACAATGTTGGCAATGTTATAATAATAATCAGAATTTTACTTGGCAAAATTATGACAAAAGTCATAATTTTACTCAAAATTTCACTATTTCACAAGAACAACAACAAAATTGGCAATGCGGTGATAAAAGTCTGAATTTTATATGACAATTGTCACCATTTTGCATTAAAAAGTAATAATTTTACATAAAGTAATCATTTTACGAGAAAATATTGCAATATTACAGAAACGGAAAGAATATGAGGAATAGTTCAGAATTTTATTAGAAAAAAAGTCGACACATTGTGAGAAAAAGACTGCTTTTAGTTCATTTATTTTTTGTTTGTAATTGGTTTTTAATCTTCATTATTTACTTCAAGTTATGACACTATGTCTTTATATACAGTACATAACTTTCCTCCAGAAGGTCTTATCTTTGTCCATGTGATGTCAGATGTAACACAAATTGAGCTGTTTGATGATTGGAGGAGAAGAGGTGAGGCCTTTAATCCCAGGTACACCATCCCTACCGCCAAGCACGGTGGTGGTAGTATTATGCTCTGGGCCTGTTTTGCTGCCAATGGAACTGGTGCTTTACAGAGGGTAAATGGGACAATGAAAAAGGAGGATTACCTCCAAATTCTTCACCATAACCTAAAATCATCAGCCCGGAGGTTGGGTCTTGGGCGCAGTTGGGTCCTCACATGGACGGTACTTTTCCTTGTTGATGTCTCAAGAAGGGTTGAAATACAAAAACACACACACACACACACACACACACACACACACACACACACACACCCTGCCTGTTTGGTTCTAACGCTCTCATCCACTGCAGATCTTTTCCCCTTCTAGTGTTTGTGGTCTCACTGGGGAAGCCCTCCGTCCTCGTGTTCGCTCCACCGTTCCTTCATTTTGAAACACATCCTCACTTTCTTCCACCCACACCAGATTTAGGTAGATGCTGTTTGATCTGCTGTCTTCTTCACCTGACTGAACATGTCTAGGCTCTTGTACGAAGAGAAGAAAGCATGCAGACTCTCTATGCAACACAGAGAGTGTGTTTATGACAAGGCGTGTTTGTGTGTCCTCCAGCACCAGCTTTTTGTTTATT
Source organism: Entelurus aequoreus (assembly GCF_033978785.1). Taxonomy (NCBI): domain Eukaryota; kingdom Metazoa; phylum Chordata; class Actinopteri; order Syngnathiformes; family Syngnathidae; genus Entelurus; species Entelurus aequoreus. The sequence goes on from NC_084752.1 coordinate 11,230,262, forward strand.
CCGATTGGGCATTTTGTCACAAGCGTGCTCGCCTTTCCACATCAGACACCAAAGACAACAACCGCAAGGCACCAATGTTCAAACCAGATTCAGGCTCGTTCAATTATTCATAGCGCTATTGCAGCGGGAGAGAGAGCGATGGAGGAGGCAACCATGCAAGATGTCTTAAGAAAAAGCAGCATTGAGGAAGGAATATATTCCACTACTGGCTACACAATCTCTCCTTTCTTCACACGTCTATGTGACGTCTCATTTAATATATATTCTATATTTACAGTAGCATTATCTCTCATTTTATTATTTGCTATGTGCAGTTATGTGGGTAAAGGAAGACAATAGTAGTACCATAGGGCGCACCGGATTATAAGGCGCACTGCCAATGAATGGTCTATTTTTAATCTTTTTTCATATATAAGGTGCACCGGATTATAAGGCGCATTAAAGGCCTACTGAAAGCCACTACTACCGACCACGCAGTCTGATAGTTTATATATCAATGATGAAATCTTAACATTGCAACACATGCCAATACGGCCGGGTTAACTTATAAAGTGCAATTTTAAATTTCCCGGCAAACTTCCGGCTGAAAACGTCTATGTATGATGACGTATGCGCGTGACGTCAACCGTTTAAGCGGAAGTATTCGGAGCCCATTGAATCCAATACAAAAAGCTCTGTTTTCATCTCCAAATTCCACAGTATTCTGGACATGTGTGTTGGTGAATCTTTTGCAATTTGTTTAATGAACAATGAAGACTGCAAAGAAGAAAGTTGTAGGTGGGATCGGTGTATTAGCGGCGGACTACAGCAACACAACCAGGAGGACTTTGAGGATAGCAGACGCGCTAGCTGAACGACCTCACCTTGACTTCCTCCGTCTCCGGGTCGCCGACCGCATCGGTGATTGGGTGAAGTCCTTTGTCGTACCGTCGATCGCTGGAACGCAGGTGAGCACGGGTCGTGATGAGCAGAAGAGAGCTGGCGTAGGTGCAGAGCTAATGTTTTTAGCATAGCTCTGTCGAGGTTCCGTAGCTAAGTTAGCTTCAATAGCGTCGTTAGCAACAGCATTGCTAAGCTTCGCCAAGCTGGAAAGAATTAACCGTGTAGTTACATGTCCAGAGTTTGGTAGTATTGTTGATCTTCTGTCTATCCTTCCAGTCAGGGGCTTATTTGTTTTGTTTCTATATGCAGTTAAGCACGATTCTATCACGTTAGCTCAGTAGCTAAAGTGCTTCGCTGATGTATTGTCGTGGAGATAAAAGTCACTGTGAATGTCCATTTCGCGTTCTCGACTCTCATTTTCAAGAGGATATAGTATCCGAGGTGGTTTGAAATACAAATCCGTGATCCACAATAGAAAAAGGAGAGAGTGTGGAATCCAATGAGCCCTTTTACCTAAGTTACGGTCAGAGCGAAAAAAGATATGTCCTGCACTGCACGCTAGTCCTTCACTTTCACGTTCCTCATCCACGAATCTTTCATCCTCGCTCAAATTAATGGGGTAATCGTCGCTTTCTCGGTCCGAATCTCTCTCGCTGCATTGAAAACAATAGGAAAATGTGAGCAGCCCTTCCTCCTGTGACGTCACGCTACTTCCGGTACAGGCAAGGCTTTTTTTTATCAGAGACCAAAAGTCGCAACTTTATCGTCGTTGTTCTCTACTAAATCCTTTCAGCAAAAATATGGCAATATCGCGAAATGATCAAGTATGACACATAGAATGGATCTGCTATCCCCGTTTAAATTTTAAAAAATCATTTCAGTAGGCCTTTAAAGGGGTCATATTATTTTTTTAAAAATTCTAAAGTGAAAACGCTTCCTTGTGGTCTACATCAGTGTTTTTCAACCTTTTTGGAGCCAAGGCACATTTTTTGCGTTGAAAAAATGCGGAAGGCACACCACCAGCAGAAATCACTAAAAAACGAAACGCCGTTGACAGTAAAAAGTCGTTGTCGCGATTTTTGGATATGACTTTAAACCAGGGGTCCCCAAACTACGGCCCGCGGGCCGAATCCGGCCCACCAGCATCCAAAATCCGGCCCACAGGAAGTCCCAAGTAAATTTTTTTTTTTTTTTTTTAAATCTTTCCTTTATAATCCATTTTCTACCGCTTGTTACTCTTGGTGTCTCCTAGTCGCTCAGGCAAATCATATTGTCTAAAAATGAATTTTCTCATCGATAACGTGACAATGTTAAATGTTGATGAACATCAATGTTAATTCATGTTAAATGACAAAATGGATTATAAAGACTATATATATATATATATATATATATATATATATATATATATATATATATATATATATATATATATATATATATATATATATACATGCACAGCCTGGCCCTCAGCCAAAAAATTTTAACCAATGCGTCCCCCGAGTCAAAGTTTGGGGACCCCTGCTTTAAACCATAACAACCATGCATCACTATAGCTCTTGTCTCAAAGTAGGTGTACTGTCACCACCTGTCACATCACGCCCTGACTTATTTTGTATTTTTTGCTGTTTTCCTGTGTGTAGTGTTTTAGTTCTTGTCTTGTCTTGCGCTCCTATTTTTTTGGTATTTTCCTGTAGCAGTTTCATATTTTCCGCATCTACTTTGTTTTAGCAATCAAGAATATTTCAGTTGTTGTTATCCTTCTTTGTGGGGACATTGTTGATTGTCATGTCATGTTCGGATGTACTTTGTGGACGCCGTCTTGGCTCCACAGTAAGTCTTTGCTGTCGTCCAGCATTCTGTTTTTGTTTACTTTGTAGCCAGTTAGGTTTTAAGTTTCGTTCTGCATAGCCTTCCTTAAGCTTCAATGCCTTTTCTTAGGGGCACTCACCTTTTTGTTTATTTTTGGTTTAAGCATTAGATACGATGACAAACCCTTGTCATCTCACACAACGTGTTCTCGACATCTACAAAGCAATTCACTACCGGCTCCCACCTACTGATACGGTTACGCTGCCGAGCTCTAGACGGCACCGACACACAACGACGGCACATAATTTGCAGATTATAATTAGTGGTTGGCAAAAAATATTTTTAACCCAAATATGTGAAATTACATAATCTCCCACTAGTGTGCCGTGAGAAAACACTGGTCTACATAACATGTGATGGTAGTTCTTTGGTCAAATTGTTGCATAGATGATGTTTTACAGATCATCTTCAAGCTGCTTTCTGACAGTCAGGATGCGCCGTTTTGTGGGCGGTCTTATTTACGTGGCTCACCTTCGACAGCGTCTTCTCCCCGTCATCTTTGTTGTAGCGGTGTAGCGTGCAAGGACGGGAGTGGAAGAAATGTCAAAAGATGGAGCTAACTGTTTTAATGACATTCACACTTTACTTTAATCAATAACGGAGCAGCATCTCCTCATCCGGAAACACCGTCCGACCGGAACTCTCTAATAAATAAAGTTCCTTGGGTGAATAATGTAAACTCACTACACCGGTATGTTTTAGCGCTTTCAAGGCGACTTTACTGACAGATATAAGTTAGAACTTTACACTACTTTATATTAGAAATGGCAACAGCAGAGGATGAATGTCCCATAACAAGAAGATAGAGAAAAAGAAGAAGCTTATCGACTATGGTGTCTGCACGGACTACAAAGGCGGAAGTGCTTAATTTTTCACGATTTATGCAGATCCCAAATACAGATCAGCAGGTACCAGAAGGTAAGAAAAGTTGCTTTTGCATAATATTGCGAAACAAAACGCCAGATAATGTCTTACCTTATACATACACCATAATAATACTCCTATATTGAAGCACAGTACAAGCCATCCAACGATGCGACTTCATAGCTTACCAAAGTCGTACTAAAACATTTTGATAGATTTTTGAGCTCCGTGTGTAATGTTCTATATTTTCAATGGAACATATAAAATGTTGGTGTTGTTTACTTTAGTCATATGGCCATCATAGTGCAGTCTACTTGTATCTCTTATGTTTGACTGCCATCTACTGGTCACACTTATCATTACACCATGTACCAAATAAAATATCTTCAAGGTGGGTAAGCTCAACCAAACGTATTCCTTACATTAGGCGCACCGGGTTATAAGGTGCACTGTCGAGTTTTGAGGAAAAAAGGGATTTTAAGTGCTCCTTGTAGTGCAGAAAATACGGTAGTATATACTGACTGGTCACTAGGTGTCAGTAACGTCACATGTTACATTTAGCTCTTTCAGGACAGGTGTCCAAACTATGGCCTGCATAAATTCAGTTCCCCGTGAAGTGAATTGGGCAAATATTGCCGCCACCTAGTGGGCGAAAGTAGACGCCATGGTCTATGATCATGAGTTTCATTTGAAAGTCACTTGAGCCCGGCATCAATATATATGACCCAATCAGCAGCTGGGATAGGCTCCAGCATCCCCAGTGAACCCAAGAGGGACAAGCGATAGAAAATGGATAGATGGATGGACATATATAAGTCTATCACAGTGCATGATGGCTGATATGCCAAACACCCTCACCACACACCTCAATCATCAATCAATCAATCAAAGTTTATTTATACAGCCCTTAATCACAAATGTCTCAAAGGGCTGCACAAGCCACAACGACATCCTCGGCTCAGATCCCACATCAAGGAAAGAAAAAACTCAACCCATTGGGATACAATGAGAATCCTTGAAGGGGACCGCAGATGTGGGGACCCCCACCCTGGGAGACCGGTGCAATGGATGTGGAGTGGATCTAGTTAATAGTGTGAGAGTCCAGTCCACAGTGGGGCCAGCAGGGGATCATCTTGAGTGGAGACAAGTCAGCAGCGCAGAGACGTCCCCAACTCTCACACCAATTTCCATCCACTTGTTTGTCACCTTTTTGTTTGGGGCCCGGTGAGACCATTTAGATCAGGGGTGTCCAAACTTTTTCCACTGAGGGCCGCACATTGAAAAATCAAAGCTAGCAGGGGCCATTTTGATATTTTTTTATTTTAAAAACCAATACAATATATGTATAAAAAATATACATTTAGGCTTCCACTCAGACTTGATCCCGGGGACCCCAAAGGGTTTTGGTCCAAAAAATATAAAAAATGTGTCATTATTCAGTATTATTATTTGTGTTATTATTCAAGTTTTTAAATCTCTAGATCAGGGGTCACCAACCTTTTTGAAACCAAGAGCTACTTCTTGGGTACTGATTAATGCGAAGGGCTACCAGTTTGATACACACTTAAATAAATTGCCAGAAATAGCCAATTTGCTCAATTTACCTTTAACTCTATGTTATTATTAATAATGAATGATATTTACACTTAATTGAACGGTTTAAAAGAGGAGAAAACACGAAAAAAATGACATTTAAATTTTGAAACATAGTTTATCTTCAATTTCGACTCTTTAAAATTCAAAATTCAACCGAAAAAAGAAGAGAAAAACTAGCTAATTCGAGTCTTTTTGAAAAAAAAAAAAAAAAAATTTATGGAACATCATTAGTAATTTTTCCTGATTAAGATTAATTTTAGAATTTTGATGACATGTTTTAAATAGGTTAAAATCCAATCTAGACTTTGTTAGAATATGTAACAAATTGGACCAAGCTATATGTCTAACAAAGACAAATCATTATTTCTTCTAGATTTTCCAGAACAAAAATTTTAAAAGAAATTCAAAAGACTTTGAAATAAGATTTAAATTTGATTGTACAGATTTTGTAGCTTTGCCAGAATAATTTTTTTGAATTTTGATCATAATAAGTTTGAAGAAATATTTCACAAATATTCTTCGTCGAAAAAAAGGAAGCTAAAATGAAGAATTAAATTAAAATGTATTTATTATTCTTTACAATAAAAAAAATACATTTACTTGAACATTGACCCCGCCTTCCGCCCGATTGTAGCTGAGATAGGCTCCAGCGCCCCCCGCGACCCCAAAGGGAATAAGCGGTAGAAAATGGATGGATGGATGGATTGATTTAAATTGTCAGGAAAGAAGAGGAAGGAATTTAAAAGGTCAAAAGGTATATCTGTTTAAAAATCCTAAAATCATTTTTAGGGTTGTATTTTTTCTCTAAAACTGTCTTTCTGAAAGTTATAAGAAGCAAAGTAAAAAAATTAATGAATTTATTTAAACAAGTGAAGACCAAGTCTTTAAAATATTTTCTTGGATTTTCAAATTCTATTTGAGTTTTGTCTCTCTTGGAATTAAAAATGTCGGGCAAAGCGAGACCAGCTTGCTAGTAAATAAATACAATTTAAAAAATAGAGGCAGCTCACTGGTAAGTGCTGCTATTTGAACTATTTTTAGAACAGGCCAGCGGGCTACTCATCTGGTCCTTACGGGCTACCTGGTGCCCGCGGGCACCACGTTGGTGACCCCTGCTCTAGATCAACATTAGGTCTGTCAATATAACATCTTTTAAAGATTTAAATTGTATGCTCTTTTTGTCAAAGAAAACCCTTTTTTTAATGAAAAAAACACAAAAAGCAATATTTATACCCAATAAAATTTTTAAGTGGAATATTTGACATTATATAATAATTGGAGCCTTAAAAAGGTCAATAACTCATAACACCATTGATTTTAATTCATTATTATTTTTTGAGCAATGACACTTAAAAACTAATCACACTAAAATTGTAGGGGATCCAAAAGGGTCCTACTCATTAAAGTGTTAAATTACAATTTTTTTTTTTTTACTGTTTACTTTTAACACAATAATCTTGAGATCAACTTCAGATCTATCCGTCAATTATAAGTTTTATTGTTGTTTATGTTTTTTGTTTGTTCGTTTTAGGCCCTTCTTTAAAAAAAACAGCTCGTTTTTTTATATGGCAAACACAAAATATGCAACATTTTCCCCAAAAAATATCTCAAAATATTTAATGTGACGTAATTGGAGCCTTGAATAGGTCAATAATTCATAATGACATTGATTTTGAGTCATTATTATTTTTTAAAGAAACAAACAGCCTACATGGCAGCTTTGTGTGATTAGAGTAAACATTGCTACATTTTCTTGTTACATTTCACCTGTTTGCTCTTTAAATACCACTTTTAATGTTTTTTTTATTTTTTTCAATCGTATTTTTAAAATGTGCCCTGGGGCCGTTAAAAAATGACCTGCGGGCTGCACTTTGGACACCCCTGGTTTAGATGTTCAGCGTTTGCAGCAGTTAATTGGTTTTTCCTTTTGTGTCTTGTGTGTTTCTTTGTTACCGCCCCTTTTTTTCTTTGCTACAGACCTAACCACTCCCTGAGCCAGGCCTAATTACCAGGAGGCGCTGCAGGTGTGCTTAGTTAGCAGGCTTATGTAATCACACCTGTACGGGCAGGAAGGTACTGGCTGATTACTCTTCGTGACACAGGACCTCTGATTCATGCTCTGGATTCTTCTCCTCAGTTCCAGTTCCTGCTTGGTATAGTCTTCCTCCTCTGTTCTTGATGTCATATTTTACTTGTTGCGGTGTTTTTTGCAGTGCTATCTTTTGTTTCCCCTTTTTTATGCGCCACAGTTTTTTTTGTTATCCACTTAAAGGCCTACTGAAAGCCACTACTACCGACCACGCAGTCTGATAGTTTATATATCAATGATGAAATCTTAACATTGCAACACATGCCAATACGGCCGGGTTAACTTATAAAGTGACATTTTAAATTTCCCGGGGAACTTCCGGTTGAAAACGTCTATGTATGATGACGTATGCGCGTGACGTCAATGGTTGAAACGGAAGTATTCGGACACATTGTATCCAATACAAACAGCTCTGTTTTCATCGCAAAATTCCACAGTAATCTGGACATCTGTGTTGGTGAATCTTTTGCAATTTGTTTAATGAACAATGGAGACAGCAAAGAAGAAAGCTGTAGGTGGGATCGGTGTATTAGCGGCTGGCTGCAGCAACACAACCAGGAGGACTTTGACTTGGATAGTAGACGCGCTATCCGACGCTAGCCGCCGACCGCATCGATGATCGGGTGAAGTCCTTCGTCGCGCCGTCGATCGCTGGAACGCAGGTGAGCACGGGTGTTGATGAGCAGATGAAGCCTGGCGTAGGTGGAGCGCTAATGTTTTTGTCATAGCTCTGACGAGGTCCCGTAGCTAAGTTAGCTTCAATGGAGTCGTTAGCAACAGCATTGCTTGGCTTCGACAGGCGGCACAGCATTAACCGAGTAGTTACAGGTCCAGTGTTTGGTTCGGTGTCTCCTGATAGTAGTATTGTTGATCTGCTGTCTATCCTTCCAGTGAGGGGCTTATTTCTTTTGTTTCCATCTGCATTTAAGCACGATGCTATCGCGTTAGCTCCGTAGCTAAAGTGCTTCGCCGATGTATTGTCGTGGAGATAAAAGTCACTGTGATTGTCCATTTCGCGTTCTCGACTCATTTTCAAGAGGATATAGTATCCGAGGTGGTTTAAAATACAAATCCGTGATCCACAATAGAAAAAGGAGAGAGTGTGGAATCCAATGAGCCCTTTTACCTAAGTTACGGTCAGAGCGAAAAAAGATACGTCCTGCACTGCACTCTAGTCCTTCACTCTCACGTTCCTCATCCACAAATCTTTCATCCTCGCTCAAATGAATGGGGTAATCGTCGCTTTCTCGGTCGGAATCGCTCTCGCTGCTGGTGTAAACAATGGGGAAATGTGAGGAGCCTTTCAACCTGTGACGTCACGCTACTTCCGGTACAGGCAAGGCTTTTTTTATCAGCGACCAAAAGTTGCAAACTTTATCGTCTATGTTCTCTACTAAATCCTTTCAGCAAAAATCTGGCAATATCGCGAAATGATCAAGTATGACACATAGAATGGATCTGCTATCCCCGTTTAAATAAAAACATTTCATTTCAGTAGGCCTTTGAAGTGTTGCTCGTTATCCTGGTCTTGACCAATAAAGACTCTTGTTGTTCTTACTGCTGCCTGGGTTTTGCATCTTGGGATCCACTAGCCTCTTAGAGAGTTTCACCAAGCGAATATTATGGATTCCGCAAAACCACGTTAGCTACGGCTAACGGACAAACTCGTCATGAGCAGACCTTGGAAGAGATGGTCAGACTGCTAAAAGAGCTTCATGATCGCCACACTCATGAAGCGCAGCCACACCCATGCCTCCCCAGCCTGGTGTTACCCTTTGGGAACCCAACATTCCTCCTCCTGCCAGATTCGGTGGAGATTGTGGACTTTGTGGGCTGTTTATTCATCAATGCTTCAACCCACTACCTACCTCACAGACTCTGCAATGGCAGTGTGGGATTAAAGGCCTGCAATGCGGGAGGACTTATCCCTGTTTCTCGCAGGGACGAGAGGTTGTTGACCACCCGATGGTAGAACAGGAAGCCGGTCTTCATCCCCTCTCCATTCGCCAAGGGGTGGCGTCAGTGGCAGACCACTCCATTACCTTTCCGCATTCTGGCAGTGGAGAGTGATTGGGACGAGAAAACAGTCTGCAGGGCGAGTTAGCTACTGGGGATGAGACAAAGACTTTGGAGGAGCTGATCACCCTGACCATCAGACTAGACGGACGCCTGTGGGAACGGGAGAATCAACGAAGGGTGGCGCCTTCACGTCCTCTTCAGTCTCGTCCACCTCCACCAGATGCTCTTCCGGCGCTCCTCATGCCTCCATCCGCTGTCCAGGGGGCGGCATCAGACCTTTCCTGTGACATCGAACTCATGCAACTGGGAGCCAATCGTCTTTCCACAGAGGAGAGGTCTCGGAAGCTACGTCTGAAGTCGTGTCTCTACTGCGGCGAGCCGGACCACACCGTCGCCTGTTGTACCATCCGGCCAAGACGGCGTCGTTCATCTACGGGCGACGTCCATCTGAGGAGTTCGTCTGCGTCTCTTGTGGTCAGCCGTCTCCAACTGGAAGGTACGCTTTCTCGGTCTGGGGAGGAGTTACCCATTAATACTTTGACTCAGGAGCAGACGATAACTTTGTTGAGTTTGAGTTTATTTGGAACATGCAAGCATACAACATGATACATGACAATTTCCAGTTTCCCTTTTCAACATGTTCAAAAAAGATTAGGAAGAAGCAGAGCTTATTTAATCCTACCTCTTTTCTTTAACATAACAGTTGCTAAAACTTTTGCTCACTTCCTGTTCTCAATTTATTCACAATATACTCCATAAGTAATCACAATAAAAATAAATAAGTAATTGGTGAAGTAAGTCATATTTCATATGATGAGATAAGTAATATTATTTTGAGAATGAAGGAATAGATGGATGAAGTAAATTCAGAATGTTTATCATGGATCTTCTTCTTTGTACTTTGTAAACACTTTAAGTTTGAAAAGTTTCTTGAATTGGATCATATTAGTACTTTGTTTGATTGCTTTTATTGACTGTGAACTGGTTAGACGTTTTAAGATTCCCACTGTTCCATTAGCTTCTCCTAAGATTGTTCACTCCCTTAACGGGTATTACGCAGGCTGTCTCCCCCCTTCTGGCTGGGAATCGTCTGCAAGCAATCAGCTTTTTTGTTATACCGTCTCGCTCGTCTCCGGTGTCTCTTGGTCTCACCTGGCTTGAGCGTCATAGTCCTATTATTGATTGGTCATTGCCAAAAATCACAAACTGGAACACTTTTGCGATCAGCCTCGTTACCTCTCACTCTACCTTTTTCTCCTACCCCAGTTTCGCCTGACCGATCATCTGTACCGAAATAATTTTCATTCGCTGCGTGAAGTTTTTCTTTGTAAGGATACATCCCCAATGATACAATGATTTGCAAATCCTTTTCTACTTATATTCAAATGAATAGACTGCAAAGACAAGATATTTAATGTTCGAACTAAGAAACATAATTTTTGAAACGTGGACTCGTCGGGCCACAGAACACTTTTCCACTTTGCATCAGTCCATCTTAGATGCAGTCGGGCCCAGTGAAGCCGCCGGCGTTTCTGGGTGTTGTTGATAAATGGCTTTCGCTTTGCATTGTAGAGTTTTAACTCGCACTTACAGATGTAGCGACCAACTGTAGTTACTGACAGTGGTTTTCTGAAGTGTTCCTGAGCCCATGTGGTGATATCCTTTACACACTGATGTCGCTTTTTGATGCAGTACCGCCTGAAGGATCCAAGGTCACGGGCATTCAATGTTAAATGCAGTGATTTCTCCAGATTCTCTGAACCTTTTGATGGTATTACAGACCTTAGATGGTGAAATCCCTAAATTCCTTGCAATAGCTGGTTGAGAAATGTTGTTCTTAAACTGTTGGACAATTTGCTCATGCATTTGTTCACAAAGTGGTGACCCTCGCCCCATCCTTGTTTGTGAATGACTGAGCATTTCATGGAAGCTGCTTTTACACCCAATCATGGCACCCACCTGTTCCCAGTTAGCATGTTCACCTGTGGGATGTTCCAAATAAGTGTTTGATGAGCATTCCTCAACTTTCTCAGTCCTTTTTGCCACTCGTGCCAGCTTTTTTGAAACATGTTGCAAGCATGTAATTCCAAATGAGCTAATATTTACCAAAAAAATAACGTTTTCCAGTTTGAACGTTAAGTATCTTGTCTTTGCAGTCTATTTAATTGAATATAGGTTGAAAAGGATTTGCAAATCATTGTATTCTGTTTTTATTTACCATTTACACAACGTGCCAACTACACTGGTTTTAATTGTATAACATCTCACAGGCAGAACAGTATAGACATGACTCTTCCACAGTTAACTAAAAGGTATCTATGAAAGGAATACAGTCTTTCAATAAAGTGAAAACCAAAATCTCATTAGTGACTTTTTCCCCACCTCTAAAAAGGCTAAATCACAGTTTGAGGTTCTCGGCTCTGGCGTAGCATCAAGAAGACAACAAACTAGTCTAAATAGAAGAAGTAAAGGGATTTCAGCCGGCCAGCGGCGCACGATGGCAAGGAGAGCTTTGTGTTTGAAAGCAACAGCACCCGACGAGCTTCAATCACATCCAAAATGTACAAACATCCTCCCAACTCTGTTAGTAAAATATTCTTGTGTGCAATCAAATAGAAGTCTGAAGTGACAGCCAAAACTAAGATTTATCTCCTACCCTCAAAAAAGAAATGTCAGTACACAAGAATATTGTAACATTTAAAGCATACAATCATTGTAATTGTATCCTCACAACACACCTGCTGTCTGTCTCCCTCCCACATATTATCAGACAATTCCACTTAGTAGTAAAAATTAGCAGCTGATGCTGGCACAAGTTGGCTGACAAATGGATAACATTGCTTTTAGATGGTTAATGTGTAGTCGTTTTAATGACATCCACTCTTTGTCCCGTCTCACGTTCAAATAATAGTAAATTAAAATGGAATCTCGATACACACAACTTAATTGGTTCTTGATCATGGTTCGTAAACCCAAAAGTTTGTATAGTGAAGCAAAGTTCTCCATAAGAATCACTATATAAGGTTCTAACCTCAACAAAAGTCCCTGTTTTAGTAAAAACTGCACACACAAAGTATGTATGTATGTATGTATGTATGTATGTATGTATTAGGGGTGTGGGAAAAAATCTATTTGAATTCGAATTGCAATTCTCACGTTGTGCGATTCAGAATCGATTCTCAATTTAAAAAAATCGATTTATATATTGTTTATTTTTATTTACTTTTTTTTTTTTTTTTTTAATTAATCAATCCAACAAAACAATACACAGCAATACCATAACGATGCAATCCAAATTCCAAAACCAAACCCGACCCAGCAACACTCAGAACTGCAATAAACAGAGCAATTGAGAGGAGACACAAACACGACACAGAACAAACCAAAAGTAGTGAAACAAAAATGAATATTATCAACAACAGTATCAATATTAGTTACAATTTCAACATAGCAGTGATTAAAAATCCCTCATTGACATTATCATTAGACATTTATAAAAAAAAAAAAAAAAGAACAATAGTGTCAGAGTGGCTTACACTTGCATCGCATCTCATAAGCTTGACAACACACTGTGTCCAATATTTTCACAAAGGTAAAATAAGTCATATTTTTGGTTCATTTAATAGTTAAAACAAATTGACATTATTGTAATCAGTTGATAAAACATTGTCCTTTACAATTATAAAAGCTTTTTACAAAAATCGACTACTCTGCTTGCATGTCAGCAGACTGGGGTAGATCCTGCTGAAATCTATGTATTGAATGAATGGAGAATCCTTTTGAATCGGGAAAATATCGTCTTTGAATCGAGAATCGCGTTGAATCGAAAAAAATCGATTTTGAATCGAATCGTGACCCCAAGAATCGATATTGAATCGAATCGTGGGACACCCAAAGATTCACAGCCCTAGTATGTATGTACACTACCGTTCAAAAGTTTGGGGTCACCCAAACAATTTTGTGGAATAGCCTTCATTTCTAAGAACAAGAATAGACTGTCGAGTTTCAGATGAAAGTTCTCTTTTTCTGGCCATTTTGAGCGTTTAATTGACCCCACAAATGTGATGCTCCAGAAACTCAATCTGCTCAAAGGAAGGTCAGTTTTGTAGCTTCTGTAACGAGCTAAACTGTTTTCAGATGTGTGAACATGATTGCACAAGGGTTTTCTAATCATCAATTAGCCTTCTGAGCCAATGAGCAAACACATTGTACCATTAGAACACTGGAGTGATAGTTGCTGGAAATGGGCCTCTTTACACCTATGTGAATATTGCACCAAAAACCAGACATTTGCAGCTAGAATAGTCATTTACCACATTAGCAATGTATAGAGTGTATTTCTTTAAAGTTAAGACTAGTTTAAAGTTATCTTCATTGAAAAGTACAGTGCTTTTCCTTCAAAAATAAGGACATTTCAATGTGACCCCAAACTTTTGAACGGTAGTGTATGTATATTTATATATGTATGTGTGTGTGTGTGTATGTATGTATATACAGTCTTGGTCAAAAGTTTACATACACTTGTAAAGAACATAATGTCATGGCTGTCTTGAGTTTCCAATAATTTCTACAACTCTTTATTTTTTTTGTGATAGAGTGATTGGAGCACATACTTGTTGGTCACAAAAAACATTCATGAAGTTTGGTTCTTTTATGAATTTATTATGGGTCTACTGAAAATGTGAGCAAATCTGCTGGGTCAAAAGTATACATACAGCAATGTTAATATTTGCTTACATGTCCCTTGGCAAGTTTCACTGCAATAAGACGCTTTTGGTAGCCATCCACAAGCTTCTGCTTGAATTTTTGACCACTCCTCTTGACAAAATTGGTGCAGTTCAGCTAAATGTGTTGGTTTTCTGACATGGACTTGTTTCTTCAGCATTGTCCAACACGTTTAAGTCAGGACTTTGGGAAGGCCATTCTAAAACCTTACCACTTCCTTTACCACTTTTGACGTGTGTTTGGGGTCATTGTCCTGTTGGAACACCCTACTGCGCCCAAGACCCAACCTCCAGGCTGATGATTTTAGGTTGTCCTGAAGAGTTTGGAGGTAATCCTCCTTTTTCATTGTCCCATTTACTCTCTGTAAAGCACCAGTTCCATTGGCAGCAAAACAGGCCCAGAGCATAATACTACCACCACCGTGCTCGACGGTAGGAATAGTGTTCCTGGGATTAAAGGCCTCACCTTTTCTCCTCCAAACATATTCTGGGTATTGTGGCCAAACAGCTCTATTTTTGTTTCATCTGACAACAGAACTTTCCTCCAGAAGGTCTTATTTGTCCATGTGATGTCAAATGTAACAAAAATTGAGCTTTTTGGTTGTTTTTTTAAACCCAACATAGTGGAAATACTTCATCACATCCTGGCTAATTATTCTAAGTCAGAACTGGATTTCTATGTACTGAAACCACGGGCGTAAAATGTTCCGCACAAATTTGGTCATCTCGACAGTCGCAGCTATGACCGTTAGCCGGGTTGTTAGCATTCCTTATTGGTAACATCGCTCTCGTCAAAGGCTCACCAATGTGGAGACGTGTTATTGAGGAGGCATGAGTTGAAAATGAAGTCAATCATAAAGTTGCCAAAATAAAAAGTTGTTGAACATGATTGAAGATAGAGTAGTGCCAAGATTCGCCGCTGTGTTGTTAGCATTGTTCACCCTGAACTTGGAAAGGGAAGTCCTGTTTGGTGAATATTTGTTATCAATCGCCACAACATAATAATAGAAAATAAGACACATTCTGCCATGTAATACATATAAGACACAAATAACATGTTATTTAACCCTTAATTTAGGCCAAAAATATTTAGATTATGATGGGGTTTTTTTGTTACTAATTGTGTGAATGCTTTGAAGCATTCACACATATGGTTTTGTACACCAAAATTAATCTGTTT
The DNA here is from genome assembly GCF_033978785.1 of Entelurus aequoreus. Classification (NCBI taxonomy): domain Eukaryota; kingdom Metazoa; phylum Chordata; class Actinopteri; order Syngnathiformes; family Syngnathidae; genus Entelurus; species Entelurus aequoreus. Next base: position 11,245,488 of record NC_084752.1, read on the forward strand.
ATTAAACTTCTTCAACTTCTTCTTCTTCTTCTTCTCTAGCTTTTGGCGCGCTCTACCTTCCACATTTGTCATCCGATTCAAACCGTTCCAACTTCAAACTTTTCAGCCTATTCGGGAATCGCGGATCCAACATAATAGTGATAGTCCAGTCCATAGTGGATCTAACATAATAGTGTGAGAGTCCAGTCCATAGTGGATCTAACATAATAGTGTGAGGTTCCAGTCCATAGTGGATCTAACATAATAGTGTGAGAGTCCAGTCCATAGTGGATCTAACATAATAGTGTGAGAGTCCAGTCCATAGTGGATCTAACATAATAGTGTGAGGTTCCAGTCCATAGTGAATCTAACATAATAGTGTGAGGTTCCAGTCCATAGTGAATCTAACATAATAGTGTGAGAGTCCAGTCCATAGTGGATCTAACATAATAGTGTGAGAGTCCAGTCCATAGTGGATCTAACATAATAGTGTGAGAGTCCAGTCCATAGTGGATCTAACATAATAGTGTGAGGTTCCAGTCCATAGTGAATCTAACATAATAGTGTGAGGTTCCAGTCCATAGTGAATCTAACATAATAGTGTGAGAGTCCAGTCCATAGTGGATCTAACATAATAGTGTGAGAGTCCAGTCCATAGTGAATCTAACATAATAGTGTGAGAGTCCAGTCCATAGTGGATCTAACATAATAGTGTGAGAGTCCAGTCCATAGTGGATCTAACATAATAGTGTGAGAGTCCAGTCCATAGTGGATCTAACATAATAGTGTGAGGTTCCAGTCCATAGTGGATCTAACATAATAGTGTGAGAGTCCAGTCCATAATGGATCTAACATAATAGTGTGAGAATCCAGTCCATAATGGATCTAACATAATAGTGGGAGAGTCCAGTCCATAGTGGATCTAACATAATAGTGTGAGAGTCCAGTCCATAGTGAATCTAACATAATAGTGTGAGAGTCCAGTCCATAGTGGATCTAACATAATATTGTGAGAGTCCAGTCCATAGTGGATCTAACATAATAGTGTGAGAGTCCAGTCCATAGTGGATCTAACATAATAGTGTGAGAGTCCAGCCCATAGTGGATCTAACATAATATTGTGATAGTCCAGCCCATAGTGGATCTAACATAATAGTGTGAGAGTCCAGTCCATAGTGGATCTAACATAATAGTGTGAGAGTCCAGTCCATAGTGGATCTAACATAATAGTGTGATAGTCCAGCCCATAGTGGATCTAACATAATAGTGTGAGAGTCCAGTCCATAGTGGATCTAACATAATATTGTGAGAGTCCAGTCCATAGTGGATCTAACATAATATTGTGAGAGTCCAGTCCATAATGGATCTAGCATAATATTGTGAGAATCCAGTCCATAATGGATCTAGCATAATATTGTGGGAGTCCAGTCCATAGTGGATCTAACATAATAGTGTGAGAGTCCAGTCCATAGTGGATCTAACATAATAGTGTGAGAGTCCAGTCCATAGTGGATCTAACATAATAGTGTGAGAATCCAGTCCATAATGGATCTAACATAATAGTGTGAGAATCCAGTCCATAATGGATCTAGCATAATATTGTGGGAGTCCAGTCCATAGTGGATCTAACATAATAGTGTGAGAGTCCAGTCCATAGTGCATCTAACATAATAGTGTGAGAGTCCAGTCCATAGTGGATCTAACATAATAGTGTGAGAGTCCAGTCCATAGTGGATCTAACATAATAGTGTGAGAGTCCAGTCCATAGTGGGGCCAGCAGGAGGCCATCCCAAAAAATTCCCAGATTTCCCAGAATGCCCAGGTTTTCCGGGACATTTTTCCCATTCAAAATGAATTGGCCATTTTTCAAACTTCCACCATTTCCACTTTTTCAACTGATTCAAACCATTCCACCTTCAACACATTCCACTGTCCTGGAAATTCATACTACCCTTTTTCCAAGTTCAAAAAAATTCCTGGATTTCCCAGAATTACTGGTTTTCCAAAGCCCTATTTTTACCCTTTCTTCTGGCGACTACTCCTTCCACCTTTTTTCAACCCACTTCAACTGTTCTACCGTCAAAACATACCACTTAATTAGGACAAAAAAACAAAGTTGTTTTTTGACCTAGAAAAATTCCCGGTGTTCCCGAAATTCCAGTAATTCTGTAATACCGTTTCTCAATTCAACTTGTTACTACTTCAAACATTTCTCAACCAATTTGAAAAATGCCAACACCAACCATTTCAACTCATTCAGAACATTCAAGTTTTTTTTACCATTTTCCAAAAAAAATCCCGCTTTTCTCGAAATGTCCACATTTTTGGGAAATTCCCATTGAAATCAATGGGACATTCTTCAAAGTTGCACAATTCCCACATTTTTAGTCTGATGCAAACTGTTCCAACTTTGAAATATTCAGTTTGTATGGGAATTGTTAAGTTAACCACTGATTGTCACACACACACACTAGGTGTGGTGAAATCCGTCCTCTGCATTTGACCCATCCCCTTGTTCACCCCCTGGGAGGTGAGGGGAGCAGTGAGCAGCAGCGGTGTCGCGCCCGGGAATAATTTTTGGTGATTTAACCCCCAATTCCAACCCTTGATGCTGAGTGCCAAGCAGGGAAGTAATGGATCACATTTTTATAGTCTTTGGTATGACTCGGCCAGGGTTTGAACTCACAACCTACCGATCTCAGGGCGGACACTCTAACCACTAGGCCACTGAGTAGTGTGCTCTACTTCAACAATTCTAAATAAAAAAAAATTCCAGGATGTCAGTTCAATTTCAGCATTGGAGCATTCACACTAGGGATGGGCGATACCACACTTTTAGGATTCGATACGATACCGATACTTTTTCTTGCATTTTCATCGATACCGATACCGATACCGATACCAATAATTTCTTATTGGCAATTTTTTGTCAGTCAAAAATATTATTACTATTGTTATTATTTAAGACAAATCACAAGACAAATACAGACCATTTATACCACATTTATTATGGTCAATATATAATAAAAGTAAAAGTAAAATAAATAACATAAATATGAAAAATAAATTAAATATTATATATAATAACTATATATTATATATAATAATAATTAAATATTAGGGCTTTCCAATTAACAGTCAAATCCGAATTGCAAGAAGCTGCAGTTATTTTTTAAAGTTTGTGATATAATTAGCAATTAATGAAATATGAAATAGGCTAATGTTTTCGAAATGTAAGAAATCATGTCACAGATTAAAACCAAAATCACATTCAATCATATATTCAAGATTTTCTTGGAAAAAAATAAAACTGTAATGCAAAGATGAATTCTTTCAGGAATTGCCTCATCTAGTTTGTGATGTTGCCTATCTGTGTTGGCCCTGTGATGAGGTGGCGACGTGTCCAGGGTGTACCCCGCCCTGCCGCCCGAGTGCAGCTGGGATAGGCTCCAGCCTCCCCGCGACCCTGAGAGGCACGAGCGGTAGGAAAATGGATGGATGGTGATGTGGCAAAGCCGCAATATTTGAAGTGCGATGGGCAAGGGACTGCTGTTTTTAGAAAGTAGTTGGATGAGTATGAGCTCACTACGGAACACAAATCTTCACTTAGCAACCAGTCTTAAAAGTTCTTTGTTGGATGGTCTTGTGCACCAGCATTTCCTCATGCTCTAATTGATTTGAATTCCATTTCTTCTGTGAACATATGGTTTTGTGATTGCTCACACCTCTGCCGTTTGTGGCAGAGCACACAGGTTGAATCCCTGGCCAGTAAGAACCTCTAGGATTTTGACATGTTATAGGAGTAAAAAAAAAAAAGTACTATATGGAGGATATTTACCAACCAATTTATATGTAGGTTGAGTCATTCCTGCCTTTTTAACACATGCCATTACCAATTTTTGAGGCTTTTCAGGTGGAATTCTTTCCCAGTCTTGCTTGATGTACAGCTTAAGTTGTTCAACAGTCCGGGGGTCTCCGTTGTGGTATTTTAGGCTTCATAATGCGCCACACATTTTCAATGGGAGACAGGTCTGGACTACAGGCAGGCCAGTCTAGTACCCGCACTCTTTTACTATGAAGCCACGTTGATGTAACACGTGGCTTGGCATTGTCTTGCTGAAATAAGCAGGGGCGTCCATGGTAACGTTGCTTGGATGGCAACATATGTTGCTCCAAAACCTGTATGTACCTTTCAGCATTAATGGTGCCTTCACAGATGTGTAAGTTACCCATGTCTTGGGCACTAATACACCCCCATACCATCACAGATGCTGGCTTTTAAAATTTGCGACTATAACAGTCCGGATGGTTCTTTTCTTCTTTGGTCCGGAGGACACGACGTCCACATTTTCCCAAAACAATTTGAAATGTGGACTCGTCAAACCACTTTTCCACATTGCATCAGTCCAACTTAGATGAGCTCGGGCTCAGTGAAGCCGGCGGCATATCTGGGTGTTGTTGATAAATGGCTTTCGCGTTGCGAAGTAGAGTTTTAACTTGCACTTACAGATGTAGCGACGAACTGTAGCTACTGACAGTGGTTTTCTGAAGTGTTCCTGAGCCCATGTGGTGATATCCTTTACACACGGATGTCGCTTTTTGATGCAGTAGTGCCTGAGGGATCGAAGGTCCCGGGCATTTAATGTTGGTTTGGGGTGGGGGGGGGGGGGTCCGACTACTGACCTTGGATTTGTGCTGGCTCTCCTTTCCCCTTTGGGAGGTTACATCGCCTCATTTCCAGTTCAGTACAGTGAGTCGAGTTCACTGAAAAGGATATTTGTACTCGTTAGCTTACATCAAACCTGCATCGAAGAAGTAAATCCAAGTATTATAAAAAATATTAAACCACAAAATATTGATCTGATACTGATACTAAACCCTTGGTATCGACCTCCGTGTGTTCCTTCACCCCCCCCCCCCCCCCCCCCCCAACCCCTGAAGATGATGTCAATCTCTTAAGTAAATGACATTTATCTGCAAAGTTTGTGCTGTAGTTTTCTCCCTGAAGACCGAAACGTGGCATGATCAAGTTGACGGTGTAAGACTCTGCGGGGACCGTGGGAAGGAAGGCGAGTAGGCTCGCTGTGAGAATAACGAAGAATGGTACATCTGCCAAAGTCGTGCTCACAGAAAGTGGGAGTAGAAGGATGAGAGCGGCTGCCAAAGATGTGATGACTAATATATCAAACCTGAAAATACACAAATATAAACTCCAGCTATTTAATGTAAAACAAAAGAGGAGTGATTGTTGTTCTACTTCCTAATGTACACCAGTGAGTCGCAACCACTGTTCTGAATGATGTATCGCCATCTGTTCTAAGACACGACCAAATAAGGGAGCAACATGTTTGTTTATTTTTTTTTAAATTGTTAAACGGGAACTATACTTTTTTGGAACTTTTACAATCTTCATTTGAGACAAGGTCACAGGTCTTTCTCTTTTTTTTGTGCAGTCTAAACTGTAAAAACTGGCTAGTACTGGACCATAGAACACTTTTCCACTTTGCATCAGTCCATCTTAGATGAGCTCGGGCCCAGCGAAACCGGCGGCGTTTCTGGGTGTTGTTGATAAATGGCTTTCGCTTCGCATAGTAGAGTTTTAACTTGCACTTGCAGATGTAGCGACAAACTGTAGTTACTGACAGTGGTTTTATGAAGTGTTCCTCAGCCCATGTGGTGATATCCTTTACACACTGTCGTTTTTTGAGGCAGTACCGCCTGAGGGATCGAAGGTCATGGGCGTTCAATGTTGGTTTTCAGGCTTGCCGCTTACGTGTAGTGATTTCTCCAAATTCTCTCAACTTTTTGATGATATTACGGACCATAGATGGTGAAATCCCTAAATTCTTTGCAATAGCTCGCTGACAAATACTGTTGGACAATTTTCCCACGCATTTGTTGACAAAGTGGTGACCCTCGCCCCATCCTTGTTTGTGAATGACTGAGCATTTCATGGAAGCTGCTTTTATACCCAATCATGGCACCCACCTGTTCCCAATTAGCCTGTTCACCTGCGGGATGTTCCAAATAAGTGTTTGATGAGCATTCCTCAACCCTCTCTGTCTTTTTTGCCACTTGTGCCAGCTTTTTTGAAACGTGTTGCATTCATCAAATTCCAAATGAGCTAATATTTGCCAAAAATAACAAAGTTGACCAATTCCAATGTAAAATATGTTGTCTTTGCAGTCTGTTCAATTGAATATAAGTTGAAAAGGATTTGCAAATCATTGTATTCTGTATTTTATTTACCATTTACACAACGTGCCAACTTCACTGCTTTTGGGTTTTGTATGACATTTCATATTTTAAAATCAAAACATTGCCGTTGTAAATTCAGTTTTAGTGCATATTATATTTCAATATCCCTTATGGTATGTGTGACATAGTGATATGTTTGCGACGTGAGTGCTTGATGGACAGACTCTGCTTGCACACAGGAATGATGAATGCGATGAGGACTGCAGGCGACCCCACGCCTCCTCCATGTCCCCCCACATTCTTCCCTCATGTCCCATTCCTGCTCGTCTGCCATCCATATTTCAGTGAGGATTCAGCAGGGGAGTGAGTGGCGGTAGTTTAGGGCACGGCGTATTAATAAATCAAAGCAAAGGGATGTGGAGGGATTCTGTGCTGAGTTGGCACTTATTAAAGTAAGCCAAAACTCCTGTAGGTGGCAGTCTCACATGTTGTTGTTGTTGTTGTTGTTGTTGTTCTCTCGAGAGCAGGGGGTCCTAAATATTGCTTGACTCGTCTGAGCGCTCCTAAAATCCAATCCATCGTACTGTCGTGATTATCCAAATGTGCGTAGGATTTTTCCTCGTTTTCGGTCAACTATTCTTTATGTCATGACGCCACATCAATCAATCAATCAAAATGTTTACAGCCCATTAATCACAGGTCTGGACAAATGACAGTTTTAGTCATTTTCTTGTGTTCTGCATTGTTTCCTGTCTTGAAGCTCTTATTTAGGTCATACTTCCTTATTTTGCTGCACCTTCACCATCTATTTAGTTTACCTACTATTACACCTATGCAGGGGCGCCGCTAGGGATTTTGGGCCCCATGAAAAGAATCTTTACAGGGCCCCCAACACAGCAGCAACATTTTTTGATGCTATTTTACATACAATTATGCATTTTAATGGTATTTTTGACTATCATTACCATATTTTTGAAAGAAGAACAGCATCACAGTTGACATTTCATCATCATTAGGGGCCTCTCTGGGCCCCCCTCCATCATGGGCCCCTAGAATCCGTCTCCTTTACCCCCCCTTTTCGGCATCCCTGCACCTATGCTTCAAATCAAGAACAAACCCCGTTTCCATATGAGTTGGGAAATTGTGTTAGATGTAAATATAAATGGAATACAATGATTTGCAAATCCTTTTCAACCCATATTCAGTTGAATATGCTACAAAGACAACATTTTTGATGTTCAAACTGATAAACATTTTTTTTGTGTGCAAATAATCATTAACTTTAGAATTTGATGCCAGCAACACGTGACAAAGAAGTTGGGAAAGGTGGCAATAAATACTGATAAAGTTGAGTAAAGTCATCAAACACTTATTTGGAACATCCCACAGGTGAACAGGCTAATTGGGAACAGGTGGGTGCCATGATTGGGTAGAAAAGCAGCTTCCATGAAATGCTCAGTCATTCACAAACAAGGATGGGGCGAGGGTCACCACTTTGTCAACAAATGCGTGAGCAAATTGTCCAACAGTTTAAGAACAACATTTCTCAACCGGGCTATTGCAAGGAATTTAGGGATTTCACCATCTACGGTTCGTAATATCGTCAAAAGGTTCAGAGAATCTGGAGAAATCACTGCACGTAAGCGGCAAGGCCGTGACCTTCGTTCCCTCAGGCGTTACTGCATCAAAAACCGACGTCCTGTGTAAAAGATATCACCACATGGGCTCAGGAACACTTCAGAAAACCACTGTCAGTAACTACAGTTTGTCGCTACATCTGTAAGTGCAAGTTAAAACTATTATGCAAAGCGAAAGCCATTTATCAACAACACCCAGTAACGCTTCGCTGGGCCCGAGCTCATCTAAAATGGACTGATGCAAAGTGGAAAAGTGTCCTGTGGTCTGACCAGTCCACATTTCAAATTGTTTTTGGAAACCGTGGACGTCGTGTCCTCTGGAAAACAAAGAGGAAAAGAACCATCCGGATTGTTCTAGGCGTAAAGTTGAAAAGCCAGCATCTGTGATGGTATGGGGGTGTATTAGTGTCCAAGGCATGGGTAACTTACACATCTGTGAAGGCACCATTAATGCTGAAAGGTACATACAGGTTTTGGAGCAACATATGTTGCCATCCAAGCAGCGTTATCATGGACGCCCCTGCTTATTTCAGCACGACAATTCCAAGCGACGTGTTACAACAGCGTGGCCTTCATAGTAAAAGAGTGCAGGTACTAGACTGGCCTGCCTGTAGTCCAGATCTGTCTCCCATTGAAAATGTGTGTCACATTATGAATCCTAAAATACCACAACAGAGACCCCGGACTGTTGAACAATTTAAGCTGTATATCAAGCAAGAATGGGAAATAATTCCACCTGAAAAGCTTCAAAAATTGGTCTCCTCAGTTCCCAAACGTTTACTGAGTGTTGTTTAAAGGAAAGGCCATGTAACACAGTGGTAAAAATGCCCCTGTGCCAACTTTTTTGCATTGCGTTTCTGCCAAAAAATTCTAAGTTAATGATTATTTGCTAAAAACAATTAAGTTTCTCAGTTGGAACATTAAATATCTTGTCTTTGCAGTCTATTCAATTGAATATAAGTTGAAAAGGATTAGCAAATAATTGTATTCTGTTTTTATTTACCATTTACACAACGTGCCAACTTCACTGGTTTTGGGGTTTGTATAACGGTGCGCTCAATAGTCCAGAAAACAGGATAATCTCATTGCTAAATAAATCTACGATGGTAAATTGTAACCTGGCAACTGCTTGGTAAGTCTTAAATAAGAGACTATACTGAGAAGTGTGACCTTGGTCTTTCCAGGGTCTCTTTCATGATGAAAGGATTTGCAAATCATTGTATTCTGTTTTTACTTACGAATTACACAACTTGCCAACTTCACTGGTTTTGGGGTTTGCAAATGTGCGTGTGCAAAACTGACCCGGGGAAATGAATGCTGCACCCAGTTTGATAATATAATCCCGACAATGATACGTAAAACTTTATAAGAGGTGGGTGACTGATTAACCCCAAAATAAATATATTTTGTGTAATTCACAACAAAATGAGCCAGATTAGAGTTTCATGTGAATTTGTTTATTTGAGGAGGAAAGAGTTGCAAACAATATTAAATATACTTGTTTAAGAATCAGAATAGTTTTTTTATTGCCGTTGTTTGGGAACGGGTTCACAAACTAGGAAGCACTAAGTAACTTTTCAATCTTCATAAAATAATTTCATATCATTTGGGATGACACCTCTGTCATGGCCGGATGGGGTCTGTATTGCTCTCAGGAACCCTGCCACACAAAAAACTACAGCAGTAGTTGTGCAGCCCTTTAAGACACTTGTGATTTAGGGCTATATAAATAAACGATTGATTGATTGATTGATTGAAATGTGCATACGTTACTCCCTCTTTTCCCATTCGTTGCACAGAAGCCGATGCGTAATTACTGCTATCATGGCAGAAGCTGCAAAATAACCAAAGAAACGAAAAGTTTTGTCTGAGGAGACAAAAAAAGGATTAATGATGATTTTTTTAAAAAAGGAGACTCAAGTGTCAACATTGGCCGGGCTTTGACACGCTGGCGTGAGCTCAAAGACGAGGAGGGAATTCTGACTTGGCTCTGCTCCTGCTGGACTAGGAAGTGACTTTCGATGCTCAAATCAGAATAATAATGTTAGCGAAGTGAATTAATTTGCTCATAATATGTTTTGCATGGTGAATTGTTATATTCATCTAGGAGAAAGCAGACCACCAAACCAGTTTAACTGGTATGCATTTCAGTCCGGGCACAAAATAACGTACTGACATTTGTGTGTGGATTGGATTAGTTCTCACGGAAGAAAAGGCAATAACATTGGACCTTGGTACGCAAAGGTGATGGCCCTATCCGTGAGAAGAGACTACATGTTCAGCTTGATGTCAACATTTAAGTTACGACAGGCATCTGTTTTCTTTTCAGACACTTACACACAAACATCCCCTTTATGGCCAGGATGTGCTCTCCTGACTTAGCACACACACACACATTCTAGTATTTGTTACCTTCTTGAGACCTCCGAAAAATGCCTACCTCTTTAGGACCACCCTTTCTAGATATATAAGGATTTGTATTTACAACATTAATGATATATACATACTATGCCGATGTAGAAAAACTTGTGAAAAATGATTTGGAATTTCACAAGAAAAAGGTCACAATTTCACAAGAAAAACATTGAATTTTGGCAGTATTATAACAAAAGTCGTAATTTTACTCGACGCAAGTCAAATTTTTACGAGAAACTGAACATTTGTGCAATGTTGTGATAAAAGTTGGAAATTTACTCAGTAACAGTTGCAATTTTACAAGAAAAAAAGCTGAAGATTTTGGCAATTTTATGAAAAAAGTTGTAATTTTACTCGATGCAAGTCAAATTTTTACGAGAAAAACCGAACATTTGTGCAATGTTGTGATAAAAGTTGGAATTTTACTCAATAACAGTCGCAATTTTACAAGAAAAAAAACCTGAACATTTTGGCAATTTTAATGAAAAAAGTCGTAATTTTACTGGACAAAAGTCACAATTTTATCAGAAAACGTAAACATTTTGACAATGTTATAATAATAATAATAATAATAATAATCGGAAAAACTCCAAAAATGTCACTATATATATTTATATTTATATTCCTACAGGAGGTAGGAATATAAAACTGATTGTTTGGCTCCTCCAAGTTAGGAGCGCCTCATTTTTGACCTGACCTCCTCCAGGAACTGCAGTCCTGTATAATGACACTCCCTTGTAATAAAGCAAAGTTTGGTTCAGTAAAGCATCTCCGGCGTCAACTTTTGATCCAGCCGCACTGCCGTGTCGCCCTTCTGTCCGGACGAGGGATGACAAGACCAGAACTAAACATCGGAAATTTGTGCGGTAGCAATAAATAGCCACCACCCTGTTAGTTTGCAGTTCCACACTGACACCACCAACCGCGCAACAAACTCAAAAGTACTGTATCAAGAAAAAACTATGATGACTGCAAACCACAAATACAAAGTTTGAGTATAATTTGTAGTTTCCTACTGTGGATTGATTGAAAACTTTTATTAGTAGATTGCACAGTATAGTACATATTCCGTACAATTGACCACTAAATGGTAACACCCCAATAAGTTTTTCAACTTGTTTAGGTCGGGGTCCAAGTAAATCAATTCATGGTAACATGGAAACCTCAGTAATACTGACTGACTAACTCTGTGTTGGTCCTCATGGGAAATGTGTTCTTATTCACTACCCCTTTGGTCCACTGGCGCCGACAAAATCAACCAAAACTGCAAGTTCTTACGTGGGGCTTTAAAGGCCTACTGAAATGAATTTTTTTATTTAAACGGGGATAGCAGATCCATTCTATGTGTCATACTTGATCGTTTCGCGATATTGCCATATTTTTGCTGAAAGGATTTAGTAGAGAACATCGACGATAAAGTTCGCAACTTTTGGTCGCTGATAAAAAAAAGCCTGTACTGGAAGTAGCGTGACGTCACAGGTTGAAAGGCTCCTCACATTTCCCCATTGTTTACACCAGCAGCGAGAGCGATTCGGACCGAGAAAGCGACGATTACCCCATTAATTTGAGCCAGGATGAAAGATTCGTGGATGAGGAACATGAGAGTGAAGGACTAGAGTGCAGTGCAGGACGCATTTTTTTCGCTCTGACCGTAACTTAGGTACAAGGGTTCATTGGATTCCACACTCTCTCCTTTTTCTATTGTGGATCACGGATTTGTATTTTAAACCACCTCGGATACTATATCCTCTTGAAAATGAGAGTCGAGAATGCGAAACGGACATTCGCAGTGACTTTTATCTCCACGACAATACATCGGCGAAGCACTTTAGCTACGGAGCTAACGTGATAGCATCGTGCTTAACTGCATATAGAAACAACAGAAATAAACCCCTGACTGGAAGGATAGACAGAAAATCAACAATACTATTAAACCATGGACCTGTAACTACACGGTTAATGCTTTCCAGCTTAGCGAAGCTTAACAATGCTGTTGCTAACCACGCCATTGAAGCTAACTTAGCAACGGGACATCACAGAGCTATGCTAAAAACATTAGCTATCCACCTACGCCAGCCAGCCCTCATCTGCTCAACAACACCCGTGCTCACCTGCGTTCCAGCGATCGACGAAGGACTTCACCCGATCATCCGTGCGGTCGGCGGCTAGCGTCGGATAGCGCGTCTGCTATCCAAGTCAAAGTCCTCCTGGTTGTGTTGCTGCAGCCAGCCGCTAATACACCGATCCCACCTACAACTTTCTTCTTTGCAGTCTTCATTGTTCATTAAACAAATTGCAAAAGATTCACCAACACAGATGTCCAGAATACTGTGGAATTTTGCGATGAAAACCGAGCTTTTTGTATTGGATTCAATGTGTCCGAATACTTCCGTTACAACTATTGACGTCACGCGCATACGTCATCATACATAGACGTTTTCAACCGGAAGTTTAGCGGGAAATTTAAAATTGCACTTTATAAGTTAACCCGGCCGTATTGGCATGTGTTGCAATGTTAAGATTTCATCATTGATATGTAAACTATCAGACTGTGTGGTCGGTAGTAGTGGCTTTCAGTAGGCCTTTAAATAAAATCTCTGCCTTGTTTTTAATGAAAATTCAGGCCTACTACGCTACTGTATTTTAATGTTGGTCCTTACGGTGGTGCTTGGATAGCCAAGGGCTTTCTGAGGTGGTACTGGGTGAACAAAGTTTGAGAACCAATGCACTGGTACATATCACCATCCTGTTTATCCATCTTAAAAGAACAACGCCATAGATTTGACTGATGGTGGATGATCAGAATGCAACACATCCGATTTAGACCGTGAACATCCTGAGTGGAAGTCAGCCCTGATGTGCACCCACACTATTCATTCTGTGCCGTACTTGAGTACACCTGACATGTAAAGTTCAGTTAGTTTGGAATAATATAAGCGCTCCGATCATTACTCAAGCAAGGGCCCCAGAACTCTTGTAAGTGGGGGACAAGGCCAGACACCGATAGTTTAAGGGTGAGCAAATGCGAAGTAGACATATCGTATAATTCATGTCACGGAGGAGAAAAGGGCGGCAGAGGAAATCGTGACCAAGTCCAGCATGGTTCAAGTGGTCCAATTACAAAACTTCTGCCCTGGTAATTATTCACCTCAACAGTACAGTGGTAGTTTTCAGCTGTCAGATGGATCACTGAGTCCTCTGTTTTCCCTCCACATATTATGTATGGTAGCCACTTACGAGGCTACTGTGTATAGATGTTGTGTTGTCATGAAAGGCATTGATGATTGATGGGTTTTGGCAATGTGCTGTCCATATTCAGGTATATTATATGGCAGGCCTATTTTGACTCGGGGGGCCACATTTGGAGAAAAAATGTGTCTGGGGGCCGGTCTATCTATCTATGTGTATATATATATATATATATATATATATATATATATATATATATATATATATATATATATATATATATATATATATATATATATTGACACCTTCTCATTCAATGTGTTTTCTTTATTTTCATGACTATTCACATTGTAGATTGTCACTGAAGGCATCAAAACTATGAATGGAACACGTGACAAAAAAGGTGAAATAACTGAAAACATGTTTTATATTCTAGTTTCTTCAAAATAGCCACCCTTTTCTCTGATTACTGCTTTGCACACACTTGACATTCCTCTCGATGAGCTTCAAGCGCACCTGTGAAGTGAAAACCATTTCAGGTGACTACCTCTCGAAGCTCATCGAGAGAATGCCAAGAGTGTACGAAAAAAGTAATCCAAGAAACTACAATATAAAACAGGTTCTCAGTTATTTCACCTTTTTTGTCATGTGTTCATTCATAGTTTTGATGCCTTCAGTGACAATCTACAATGTAAATAGTCATGATAATTTAACCAAATGCATTGAATGAGGACAAGGTGTAGTTTGGACACACTTTCTCCTCATTCAATGCATTTTTTTAAATTATCATGACTATGGATGTACTACTATATATATAGATAGATAGATATAGTAGTATATCCATAGTCAATCAATCAATCAATCATGATAATAAAAAAAATGCATTGAATGAGGAGAAGGTGTGTCCAAACTTTTGGCCTGTGTGTGTGTGTATATATATATATATATATATATATAAATATATATATATATACACACACAGGCCAAAAGTTTGGACACACCTTCTCATTCAATGCTTTTTTATTATTATCATGACTATGGATATACTACTATATATATATATATATATATATATATATATATATATATATATATATATATATATATGTATATATATATGTATATATATATGTATATGTATATATATGTATATATATATATATATATATATATATATATATACAACCATCCATTTTCTACCGCTTATTCCCTTCGTGTGTGTGTGTGTGTGTGTGTGTGTGTATATATATATATATATATATACACACACAGGCCAAAAGTTTGGACACACCTTCTCCTCATTCAATGCTTTTTTTTAATTATCATGACTATGGATATACTACTATATATATATATATATATATATATATATATATATATATATATATATATATATATATATATATATATATATATATATATATATATATATATATATATATATATATATATATATATATATATATATATATATATATCTATCTCTACTGTACAATGTGTGTGTTTGGGTCCTATTTTTAGTAACGCTATTACAAAACCTCACAATAATGTCTGAATGCTAAAAACGTAATGACAGACCGCCTTAAAAAAATGGAATGGAATTTTACATTTCCTACTGAATGAGACACCCAGTCAGTACATGACAATAATGTGGGATTTACGATATTAACTACGAACGATAAAACACTGAATATTGACGAACATATGAACGTCGCTCCTCCTGTACTTCTCACACCCCGACAAAAATGCAACAAACACGGCGAAGTATGAATGCGAAGGGTAAAAAAAATCCCACCTACAATCTGATATAATATCACTTTTCTTGCAGAAGTTGTAAAAATCTCCTTGGTTCTCCCCTGACACCCGCATTTCAGTGCTGGGCGCTCTGGAAACACTCTGTGGAAACGCTCCCCGCCCACACTGTTTGGTGCCTCGTCTGAGCTGCTGTGACTTGGATTACCATTGTAACTAATTACATTACCATAGTAACTAGTATATCATGCAAAAGCTCAGATTACAACCATTGAAATATTTTGTATTAGGGTTGTACGGTATACCGGTATTAGTATAGTACCGCGATACTAATGAATCATTATCGGTTCTATTACCGCCTCTGAGAAGTCCCTGGACACATGAGGACTTTGAATATGACCACTGTATGATCCTGTAACTACTTGGTATCCGATTGATACCCACATTTGTGGTATCAGATTGATGCCCACATTTGTGGTATCATCCAAAACTAATGTAAAGTATCAAACAACAGAAGAATAAGTGATTACATTTTAACAGAAGTGTAGCTAGAACATGTTAAAAGAGAAAATAAGCAGATAACAGTAAATGAACAAGTAGATTAATAATTCATTTTCTACAACTTGTCCTTAATAATGTTGACAAAATAATAGAATGATAAATGACACAATATGTTACTGCATATGTCAGCAGACTAAATTAGGAGCCTTTGTTTGTTTACTTACTACTAAAAGACAAGTTGTCTAGTATGTTCATTTTATTTAAGGACAAACTTGCAATAAGAAAAATATGTTTAATGTACCCTAAGTTTTTTTTTGTTAAAATAAAGCCAATAATGCCATTTTTTGTGGTCCCCTTTATTTAGAAAAGTATCAAAGTATCGAAATAATTATGGTACCGTTACCAAAATATTGGTATCGGGACATCACTACTTTGTATTTGCCCAGGTCTATTGTATGGGGTGGGGAGGGGGGCATGCATCTTATATAGACAAGATTGTGTGACGGCGCCACTCTGTATGATTTACAAGAGACAAAAAGATGGCAGAAGCAGTCTATCAGTGAGAGCAGAAAAAAACCTACTCATGTGTGCTGCAAAACAGATCAACAGCATAATTACAGAAGTCCCCGTGGCGACATAAAGAGCATCTGTCATTCCCTGTTCCTGTTTGCACCAATCCATGTTCCCGCAGCTGACGGCTCATTCAGCTTCACTTAACTTCCACCATCAATTTGCTTATACGACGTTTGCGCTCGGATTTATAAGTTTGACTGCGTGTTTACCCATGCGTCTCTGAGGTGATAAAGAAAATAGAATGAAGACAACTTCTCTACTTTATTGGACAGCAGGAGCTCGGTCCAAAATTACTTGGGGTTCAAAAACTTCAACACTTGCTGTTGGAGAAATGCTACTGTAGTCTGGTAATGGACTACCATCCTGTTGCCCTAGACCAGGGGTGGGCAATTAATTTTTACCGGGGGCCGCATGAGCAACCTGAGCACTGCTGGGGGGCCACACTGACAATATTTCAATTAAATTTTGCTCAAATTATTTTTGATATACCGTAAGATAGATAATAATAATAATAATATTTTCATTTAACCTAACTTATCTTTATACAAAAGCAGATGGCTTTTGATGGTTTTATTTTTAACACTTTCTTACACAACACTTCCTGATGTATATTACAATACAAAAATTTCAATTTCTGTCACTTTATCCTGCATCCTCTTTGTTGTAAAACCTTTATTTAACCAGATAAGAAAACGTTGTGAACGTAGCACGTACGCCTGTAAGGTGATTGGCGAAGAAGGAGGAAGCGTTGCTGTTGCGGAAATGAGGAGTGAGGATTGGTTTTCCTTTTGGAAAGAACGAGATAAGTTGAGCTGTGTTAGTATAGCTTGCTCAATAAAAGTTTAAAAAGTGCATCAGACTTGGTGTGCACTTCTTCTGGGCGCTACAATTGATGTCAGAAGTGGGATGAAATGCCTCCCAGTTCGCCTTGCCATCAAACCTGGGAGTCTTCATTGAGGGCGGAATTCCCCCCGTGGCAAGCAGCGTGTCTGCACCTGTAAACGCTGTCTCTCTCTCTCTCTCTCTCTCTCTCTCTCTCTCTCTCTCTCTCTCTCTCTCTCTTTGCGGCGAGCTCCTCACGTGGCACGTACCTCCCGATGACGTAGCACACAAACAGTGCAGTATGCGCAAAGTTTTACTTCTGACAGCAATTGTAGCGTCCAGAAGAAGTGCACAGCAAGTCTGACGCTCTTTTTAAACTTTTATTGAGCAAGCTATACTAACACAGCTCAACATATCTCGTTCCTTCCACACGCACGTCTCCTCACTCCTCATTTACGCAACTCAAGAAGACAACATCTACTTCAGCAGGTCGTTACACTATATTCTTTAAACACAGCAACGTGTGTACCACAAATAAGCACACAGCTTTACCTTTACTTGTCTTGTTGAAAACACGCCATTCGTCATCAACTTTTCTCTTTTTAGTCGCTGTGCGCCTTCCCTCACAGGACATACGCACAATAACACTTTTCAAAATAAAAGCAGCACAGTTGTATTGCACGCACGACAAAGATGTTTTTTTAAATTTATTTTGTAATTTGAGATTGCCGCTGCGCGCACGAGCATACGTCCACACGGAAGTAATACAAATAACGCTTTTCAAAACAAAAGCAGCACCGTTGTATTGCACACTCGAAATAGATGCTTTTTAAAATTTATTTTGTAATTTATAATTGGCCTCACGCGGGCCGGACAGGGACGTACAAAGGGCCGGATGCGGCCCGCGGGCCGCACAATGCCCAGGTCTGCCCTAGACCTCTTTAGCGCCGCCCTAGTGGCTCTCTGGACCTCTTCCAGAGATGTGTGAAAATACATTTTCTGTAGGAAAACAAACATGACACCAACCTTCCTAATTGTTAGAAATCCCACTGTTTACATTAAACATGCATCACTAATGAGAGTATTTGCCAAGCACTGTTCTATCCTACTAATTTCAGCGATCCTTGAACTCATCGTAGTATGTTTACACGTACAACTTTCTCCGATGCTGCCCCAGAAAAACATGTTTTATCCCACTCCTTTTTTGTCTCATTTTGTCCACCCAACGTTTTATGCTGTGCATGAATGCACAAAGGTGAGCTTTGTTGAAGTTATTGAAATCCCACCTCCCCGGATTGTAAATAATCATATGTATATACTTGTTCTTATGCTTTCTGAACTCACTATGCTCACTGCTCGCTGTACATATCCTACCAATTTTGACCTACACTGTTTCAATGTCCATTTCTCTGATTATGCAATTGTTGATGACTGAAGTGCTGTTATCATCAATCAATCAATCAAAAATGTATGTGGATTGCTAATCAGTCTGTATGTAATATTGGCTGCATTTCTCATTGATGTTTGTGTGCCGTGTTGTTCCAGACCACAGCAAACGTTACCCAACTTGCAAAGATTGTAATAAATCCATTAGAAGAAGACAGCCTGCCGTTTTCTTGGACACACACATCTATACCTTTTGGCCATTCTAAGCCAGTAATTTCCAGGAGTTATCTCACCCTCTGAGACGTTTTAGTAATGTTTTCCAATGTTGTTAAAATGTGTAAATAGATTTCAACATTTGTGTTAACGAAGATTTGTGTCAGCCGACACATAGGCATTTCGATAGTAGGCTAGTATAGACACTTACACTACCGTTCAAAAGTTTGGGGTCACCCAAACAATTTTGTGGAATAGCCTTAATTTCTAAGAACAAGAATAGACTGTCGAGTTTCAGATGAAAGTTCTCTTTTTCTGGCCATTTTGAGCGTTTAATTGACCCCACAAATGTGATGCTCCAGAAACTCAATCTGCTCAAAGGAAGGTCAGTTTTGTAGCTTCTGTAACGAGCTAAACTGTTTTCAGATGTGTGAACATGATTGCACAAGGGTTTTCTAATCATCAATTAGCCTTCTGAGCCAATGAGCAAACACATTGTACCATCAGAACACTGGAGTGATAGTTGCTGGAAATGGGCCTCTATACACCTATGTAGATATTGCACCAAAAACCCGACATTTGCAGCTAGAATAGTCATTTACCACATTAGCAATGTATAGAGTGTATTTCTTTAAAGTTAAGACTAGTTTAAAGTTATCTTCATTGAAAAGTACAGTGCTTTTCCTTCAAAAATAAGGACATTTCAATGTGACCCCAAACTTTTGAACGGTAGTGTACATCATGCATTGCCTTCGTTATAACACTTGTACGAGGCTTTTAAGTTTTTGCGGCTCCAGACAGATTTTTTTGTTGTATTTTTGGTCCAATACGGCTCTTTTTGACATACATTATTTTTGTTGGTATGTTTTTTTTAAGCCCAGACTAACAGGTTAAAGGAGAACTGCACTTCTTTTGGAATTTTGCCTATTGTTCACAATCATTATAAGACACAAGAAGACAAAAGTTGTTGTTTTTTCGCTTTCTAACATATAAAAGTCGACTTGTTCTTGGTGGCTAGCAATGCAGCTAATGGGAGCAATCAATTCTACCTCTAAAACCCTTTAAAAATGCATTAAAAAAAAACACAACATTACTTCATTTACGTTCCGTAACCTGTATTACAACCCAGCTGTAGCGACATTGTTATTGTATGAGCGAACACCGAGAAACTATTTTTCTATCGTAGTAACACGTTGGCGTGCTACGGTATTAGCCGTAGAAGCTAGCTATGGCAAACAATAAGCTAGCTTCTACGTCAACACGAAATGCGTTTGAGTTTGTAATGCACGACACTGCGATACAACACCAATCTGGAAAACATGAACAATCCTATTACAGTATCTGTAGTTTTATTTCATGTTTTGTTTGAACACAGCTAGCCAGATAGCGTATGTACTGTAGTTGTGATAACACGCATGGCGTGCTGCGTGTATCGTGATCAATATTAAAGAGACACACTCATCTGGGTACCTTTCCTATTGCTTTTGAGTAAGCACACCATTTATGTCGAAATAGCTTGGCTTCAAAATCCACATTTTGCATCTTCGATTCACTTTCGCCTCACTCTTATCAACTTCCGTCTGCTCCAACGTCTCACTCTTCCTTTGTGCTCACTTCTATAAGCAGCAATATGTTTAGCTTCAAAAGTATAAGGTTGTGATTCCTCATTCTTCCATAAATAGCATTCTTTGTTGTCCGTTACCAAGTCTGCCATGACTAGAACACACACTCGTGTATAGGGATGATGTTCGAAACCGGTTCTCCCGGTTGTTCGATAAGAAAAGAACCGATTCCATGGACTCAAATCCCTTTTTGAGAACCGGTTCCCGTTATCGAGGCCACTATGGTAAAGAAAAAGAGTTGGTTCTTTATTCGAATCCCTGGGAACGAATCCCTTCCCACAGGAAATGCCCTGTGGGACAGCAATGTTATGCCCATTTGATTGTAGACTCTTACTGACACCTTGTGTCGATATGAAAATACTACGCGTCATTAGTTTGGGCACTTCCGGGTTGTCGACGTCTGTTCAGTTCATGAGACAATTGAGAAGTAGACAAGTTGTTTTAGCTCCTACAAGCCTTGGAAAAGATAAGTCTGTAAGTAAACTGTTTAACTTGTTTATATAACTCAATATTAAGGTGGAAAGTGGTTAAATTTGATACTAAGATGTTTATTGAAAAACGATTTTTGTGCACTGTTTCAATGGCTGTTTTGAGGACTTAAAATGGCTGCCAGTCGTGTATTTCCACCATCGAAATACTTTCAACACTCAGAAGTATTTGTTTGATGATAGTACTGTATATTTGTGTGAAGCTAATATTTACATATTGTGTATTACATTTCAGTATGTTAATTTAATCACATAGCTTGTACATTTGTCATTGTGTGTATTTCAGTTTAAAAAATAAATAAATAACAGTCCAGTGAAAGACAAAAGTAAAGATAGGAAAAGACAAAGCAAGATCAACAACAATAAAGAGCTTAAATTGATTAATCTGCTTTGGAACTTTATTAGACGTCTTGGATTGTTTGTTAGCTGTCTGCCTGTGTGTGTAGTTAGTATGTTCCAATAGCAGCAGAAGTGCACTTTTTGGAGAGCTGTATTATTTTCAGTTTTGTGCTCAAGGGACTGATTTTATTTAACACTATATTATTATTTATACACCTATAGGGATCACAGAGACAGGTTGTTTTTGTGTTACTGTATATATTTGTTTTTCTGAAAAATCCCACTTAATATACTTTGGGTAAGAACAGTCAATATTTTTTTTTTTTTTTTTTTTTTTTAGGGGGGGTAACAGTCAATATTTATTTATTCATTTTAGTTTAGTTTTTTCTTATAAAATAAAAATGAGCTTTTGTTAAACCAAATATTGTTTTTTTCCATATACAACAACCTATCTGGATTCGATAAGAGAATCGATAAGGAATCTGTTCAATAAGAGGATTCGATAATGGGCTCGAACTCGATAATTTCTTGTCAAACATCATCCCTACTCGTGTATGATTCCGGAAGCAGGAACACACATGTTGCCAGTAATCAGACGTGCGCTGCTATGGAAACAGAAATCAATGCGCGGAAGATATCAGTCCCGAAAATGATTAAAATAATCAAAATACGGCCAATATTAAACATGTTACATATTGTTATGAAGGAGTTTGTTACTATATTATATACAGTACGGGCCAAACGTTTGGACACACCTTCTCATTCAATGCGTTTTCTTTATTTTCATGACTATTTACATTGTAGATTGTCACTGAAGGCATCACAACTATGAATGAACACATGTGGAGTTATGTACTTAACAAAAAAAGGATGAAATAACTGAAAACATGTTTTATATTCTAGTTTCTTCAAAATAGCCACCCTTTGCTCTGATTACTGCTTTGCACACTCTTGGCATTCTCTCCATGAGCTTCAAGAGGTAGTCACCTGAAATGGTTTTCACTTCACAGGTGTGCCTTATCAGGGTTGATTAGTGGAATTTCATCAAAACTATGAATGAACACATGTGGAGTTATGTACTTAACACAAAAAGGTGAAATAACAGAAAACATGTTTTATATTCTTGTTTCATCAAAATAGCCACCCTTTGCTCGGATTACTGCTTTGCACACTCTTGGCATTCTCTTGATGAACTTCAAGAGGTAGTCACCTGAATCGGTTTTCACTTCACAGGTGTGCTTGAAGCTCATCGAGAGAATGCCAAGAGTGTGCAAAGCGTATCTAGTCGATACTACTATAGTTTAGTTTAGTTTATTCTTCTTCTTCGGTCAATGGTCATCAAAATAAACAAACAGCTGTACATTCATAGATTTAAAATGATAATGTTGCAGACCGAAAGGGTTTAGGCTGAAGTTGAACACTTATTGCGCCTAACTCTATAAACAATGTCAATGTTATGATTACGTGTATATTTTTTATCGCCACAAAATCTTTTTTCCTTTTTTAAAAATTCCTATTATGTTTATAAACTTAGTAAATAAGTCCCTTGACACATTAAAACTTTGAATATGACCAATGTATGATCCTGTAACTACTTGGGATCGGATCGATACCTAAATTTGTGGTATCATCCAAAACCAATGTAAAGTAATCCGAGCAAAGGGTGGCTATTTTGAAGAAACTAGAATATAAAACATTGTTTTCAGTTATTTCACCTTTTTTTTGTTAAGTACATAACTCCACATGTGTTCATTCATAGTTGTGATGCCTTCAGTGACAATCTACAATGTAAATAGTCATGAAAATAAAGAACACACATTGAATGAGGAAAAGGTGAGTCCAAACTATTGGCCTGTACTGTATATACATGCAGTGTGTATACAAAACGTTGATGGAGGGTTTTGAAGTTGTTTTAGAGGCTTTGAAGGCTACAAGGCTGACTCCCATTCGCCGCGTCTTTCAAGCGTTTTTTATCATCTTTTCATTATAAACATTGTGAACGATAGGCTAAATTCCCCCCCAAAAAGTGCAGTTCCCCTTTAAAGTCTTATTTACTCTGCCTCTGTGTGTCCACAACATCAGTCAATGCAAGGATAAGCAGGTTGGATATCTTGTTGAAAGGAAGTGTGTATTTTATTCAGTAGATTTGAGATCCTTCTGCTGTTTGTTGATTTATTGACTTTTTCCTCACCTTCAGCTTCTCCTGCTATAGAGGAATCTCTCCAGGGACTTTGTCACATTGTCACACTCCAGCCCAGGAAATGCTCATATGTGCTCTGCAGCGGCTTCAGATCTATGTAGCCCACCCAGACAAGTGTAGGATGCAGAGAGGAAGGAACGACAAAAACCTTTGTCTGTATTTGTCAGAGGATCCTAAAGTACGTACTGAAAGAAAGGTTTAGGGTTAGTATTTCTGTGGTATTGCCTCCTGTTCACTTTAATCCCAGCCTGGCTTCATTGTCCCTGAATTGGAAGATGACTGATCACTAAATGCCAAGAGTTCCATTCCGTACTGCAGCAAATGATGCTCCTCATATGCAAGATGGAAAGACATAACTAAATAATTTGTCAAGCCATATAACTAGCTAAGATTATGTAAGAAGTTGCTTAAAGGCCTACTGAAACCCACTACTACCGACCACGCTGTCTGATAGTTTATATATCAATGATGAAATCTTAACATTATAACACATGCCAATACGGCCGGGTTAACTTATAAAGTGACATTTTAAATTTGCCGCTAAACTTCCGGTTCGAAACGCCTCTGAGGATGACGTATGCGCGTGACGTAGACCGGGGAACACGGGTATGCCTTCCACATTGAAGCCAATACGAAAAAGCTCTGTTTTCATTTCATAATTCCACAGTATTCTGGACATCTGTGTTCGTGAATCTGTTGCAATTATGTTCATTGCATTATGGAGAAAGAAGCTGAG
>NC_084752.1:11274537-11294537 GCF_033978785.1 Entelurus aequoreus
TGACAAGTTGGCGACATTCTTACAGAAAGACTTGAAGCAAACGACAAATAGAAAGTGGCTTGTGATGGGTCCGTTCTTTTTGTCCGTCACAGTGCAAGTTCCGGGTGGTTCTCTTCACGCCGACAACCATTGACAAGAATTAGCAACACTTCCTGTCCGAAGTGGATACGTGATCCTCGCTTGGTCGGTCGGGGACTTGTCCAGACTCAGGAAGCCAAAACAAAGAACGAACTTGTGCTTTCAATTGAACTCAATGTTTTGTTTTTTTCTGTTGTTCGGCACATAAATACTTAGGAATGGTAAAAATCCCAGGTTAAGCTTTACAACTAAAGTCAAGATCAACTGGCCTCTAAACAAACATCAAATGAAGACGAGAACGACAAAAGCTCAGAAAACGCACAGAGGCCAATTTCTTCTCAGTTCAGTTGGCTGAACGACAAGGCTCGAACGACCATTTGGTGGCGCCGCCGAATATTTCGATGCTGCTCTCCGTCCAAGAGAACACGTTGCCGGTCGGCGCTTTGCTGTTGCACGTGGCCAAGTTGTAGATTTCGGTGATGGACAGCTTCCTGTTCCAGATGTTTAGGTTCGCGAGCTCGCCCACGAAAGCCTGCGTTGCATCAAAGCCTCCTCCCAGTATGTCCTGTGAAAGATGCACAGAAACACAAAGAGGTTTATACACAAGCTCCTGTCCTCTGTGTTCACTGAGGCCCCTTCTACACTAAGCCGGCTAAGGTTATCCAGGGTAAATCCCACCTAACCTTATCCTTGTTGTTTAAGAAAACAGGAAGTGGCAACGGAGCTATACCAGCCATAGAAAGCTACAGAAGACTCATCGGTACTCACAAAAGAGAGCAAAATGTTGATTAGGTGGCAGATATATATTTGCAAGGCCATTTTCAAGAAGGATATTTAAAAAGAAACCATTTTCAAGAAGGATATTTAAAGAGAAATCATTTTCAAGAAGGAAATTTAAAAGAGAAACCATTTTCAAGAAGGATATTTAAAGAGAAACCATTTTCAAGAAGGATATTTAAAGAGAAATCATTTTCAAGAAGGAAATTTAAAAGAGAAACCTTTTTCAAGAAGGAAATTTAAAAGAGAAACCATTTTCAAGAAGGATATTTAAAGAAAAAACATTTTCAAGAAGGAAATTTAAAAGAGAAACCATTTTCAAGAAGGATATTTAAAGAGAAACCATTTTCAAGTAGGATATTTAAAGAGAAACCATTTTCAAGAAGGATATTTAAAGAGAAATCATTTTCAAGAAGGATATTTAAAGAGAAACTTTTTTCAAGAAGGAAATTTAAAAGAGAAACCATTTTCAAGAAGGATATTTAAAGAGAAACCATTTTCAAGAAGGATATTTAAAGAGAAACCATTTTCAAGAAGGATATTTAAAGAGAAACCATTTTCAAGGATATTTAAAGAGAAACCATTTTCAAGAAGGATATTTAAAGAAAAAACATTTTCAAGAAGGAAATTTAAAAGAAAAAACATTTTCAAGAAGGAAATTTAAAAGAGAAACCATTTTCAAGAAGGATATTTAAAGAGAAACCATTTTCAAGAAGGATATTTAAAGAAAAAACATTTTCAAGAAGGAAATTTAAAAGAAAAAACATTTTCAAGAAGGAAATTTAAAAGAGAAACCATTTTCAAGAAGGATATTTAAAGAGAAACCATTTTCAAGAAGGATATTTAAAGAAAAAACATTTTCAAGAAGGAAATTTAAAAGAGAAACCATTTTCAAGAAGGATATTTAAAGAGAAACCATTTTCAAGAAGGATATTTAAAGAGAAACCATTTTCAAGAAGGATATTTAAAGAAAAAACATTTTCAAGAAGGAAATTTAAAAGACAAACCATTTTCAAGAAGGATATTTAAAGAGAAACCATTTTCAAGAAGGATATTTAAAGAGAAACCATTTTCAAGAAGGATATTTAAAGAAAAAAAAATTTTCAAGAAGGAAATTTAAAAGAGAAACCATTTTCAAGAAGGATATTTAAAGAGAAATCATTTTCAAGAAGGATATTTAAAGAGAAACCATTTTCAAGAAGGATATTTAAAGAAAAAACATTTTCAAGAAGGAAATTTAAAAGACAAACCATTTTCAAGAAGGATATTTAAAGAGAAACCATTTTCAAGAAGGATATTTAAAGAGAAACCATTTTCAAGAAGGATATTTAAAGAAAAAAAAATTTTCAAGAAGGAAATTTAAAAGAGAAACCATTTTCAAGAAGGATATTTAAAGAGAAATCATTTTCAAGAAGGATATTTAAAGAGAAACCATTTTCAAGAAGGATATTTAAAGAGAAACCATTTCAAGAAGGATATTTAAAGAGAAGCCATTTTCAAGAAGGATATTTAAAGAAAAAACATTTTCAAGAAGGATATTTAAAGAGAAACTACATCTTGTGAATCAACTTTCACGTGAATCAACCGACTACGACCAACTACCGACTACGAGCGGTACCACTGGCTTATACGCCGTCGAATGGGTGCTATAAATTGTGAGTTCAAATATTTAGTTTAATATTTTCAGGTTACTATTATTTGTTTTACACAATTTTTTAAATTTTGACAGTACCACGTAAGATATGTTTTAATTGCTGAAGCGGGTTTATTGAACGTTAAATGCGCCGAAAAATAGACCGCTTTGTACACTGTTGAGGGGATCCAATACCCAGTAGTGTGCAATTAGATGCACAGAAACACAAAGAGGTTTATACACAAGCTCCTGTCCTCTGTGTTCACTGAGGCCCCTTCTACACTAAGGTTATCCAGGTTAAATACCACTTAACCTTATCCTTGTCCACACACACACAATGGTCGTTTAAGAAAACAGGAAGTGGCAACGGAGCTATACCAGCCATAGAAAGCTACAGAAGACTCATCGGTACTCACAAAGGAGAGCAAAATGTTGATTAGGTGGCAGATATATATTTGTAAGGCCATTTTCAAGAAGGATATTTAAAGAGAAACTACACCTTGTGAGACGACGTCTGCCAATACCGGAAGCTTCAGAATCAACTTTCACGTGAATCAACCGACTACGACCAACTACCGACTACGAGCGGTACCACTGGCTTATACGCCGTCGAATGGGTGCTACAAATTGTGAGTTCAAATATTTAGTTTAATATTTTCAGGTTACATTTGTTTTACACAATTCTTTTAATTTTGACAGTACCACGTAAGATATGTTTTAATTGCTGAAGCGGGTTTATTGAACGTTAAATGCGCCGAAAAATAGACCGCTTTGTACACTGTTGAGGGGTTTCAATGCGCAGTAGTGTGCAAGCGTGTTTCTGTATAGTATTTCTCCAGCCGTGCCCATGTGGTGACATAAATTACAGTATTTTTTAGAGGTGAAGTCCTAGGTCGGGGGGGTCAGCAACCCATTTACCAAATGGTAAATGGGTTGTACTTTCTACCTTTTTTTAAGGAACTCAAAGCGCTTTGACACTATTTCCACATTCACCCATTCACACACACCTGATGGCGGGAGCTGCCATGCACGCGCTAACCAGGCCCATCAGGAGCAAGGGTGAAGTGTCTTGCTCAAGGACACAACAGACGTGACTAGGATGGTAGAAGGTGGGGATTGAACCAGGAACCCTCAGATTGCTGGATTGCTCTTTACCACCGCCCTAGTGACCTCTTTCAGAGATGTCCATGTAAGTCCATGTCACTATGTAAAGCGCTTTGAGTCACTAGAGAAAAGCGCTATATAAATATAGTTCACTTCACATGTGTGAAAATGGAAAAAGATGAAAATATATTTTTATTTTATTTTAATATGGTTTCTGTAGGAGAACAAACATGACACAAACCTTCCTAATTGTTAGAAATCCCACTCTTTGTATTAAACATGCTTCACTGATGACAGTATTTGGCAAGCACTGTTTTGTCCTACTAATTTCAGCGATCCTTGAACTCATCGTAGTTTGTTTGCATGTACAACTTTCTCCGACGCTGTCACAGAAAGACTTGTTTTATGCCACTCCTTCTTTGTCTCTTTTTGTCCACCAAACGTTTTATACTGTGCGTGAATGGACAAAGTCGAGCTTTCTTGATTTTACTGACTTGTTGGAGCGCTGTTCAGGCATATTTGGTCAATCCATGACTGCAAGCTAATCGACGCTAACGTGCTATTTAGGCTAGCTGTATGTACATATTGCATCACTATGCCTCGTTTGTAGGTTTATTTCAGCTCATTTAATTTCCTTGACTTATATCCTCTTTGTATTTAATTTATATTTGCATGTCTCATGACACATTATCTGTATGTAATATTGGCTGCACTTCTCATAGTTGTTAGTGTGCCATGTTGTTCCAGACCACAGCAAACGTTACTCAGCTTGCAAAGATTGTAAAAAAAACCATTAGAAGAAAACAGCCTGCCGTTTCTTTTAACTTGGACACACACATCTATACCTTTGGCCATTGTAATCCAGTCATTTCCAAAAGTTATATCATCCTGTGAGAAGCCTCCATTTTACGAGTGATTCCCAATGTTGCAAAAATGTGTCGAATAAAAATGTAAATATTTCTGTCAGCGAAGATTTGCGTCAGCCTTTGATAGTAGGCTAATATAGCTAATATAGACACTTACATCATGTGTTGCCTTCATTAGAACACTTATATAAGACTTTTAAAGTCATTTTGATAGTAGGCTAATATAACTACCGTATTTTCCGCACTATAAGGCGCACCGGATTATAAGGCGCACCTTCAATGAATGGCCTGTTTTAAAACTTTGTTCATATATAAGGCGCACCGCATTATAAGGCGCATAGAATAGACGCTACAGTAGAGGCTGGGGTTACGTTATGCATCCCGTAGTTGCGAGACCTGTTGTGGCTCAATATTGGTCCATATATAAGGCGCACCGGATTATAAGGCGCACTGTCAGATTTTGAGAAAATTGGAGGTTTTTAGGTGCGCCTTATAGTGCGTAAAAATATGGTAATATGGACATTTATATCATGTTTTGCCTTCATTATAACACTTATATAAGGCTTTTAATTTTTTGCGGCTCCAGACAGATTTTTTTAATGTATTTTTGGTCCGATATGGCTCTTTCAACATTTTGGGTTGCCGACCCCTGGACTAGGTGAGAAGCGCACAGCCCGCCACTGCTAAATACATTCCGTACGTTTGTGTCGGTGCATGGATTAGGAGCACAATACCCCCTAACCTTCACACACACGCACACCAACACACATTTAACTGTCATGGGTTGCATTAAATACAGTTTGTGCATTTACAAAAGATGTACTGCACCTGCTCTTGTCCAAGGACCAGCACCCCCTCTGGTTTGATGGGATGATACGGTGCCAGATTTTCCCCGTTTCCCCTCATCACTCCGTCCTGGAAGGCCTCCCACATTCCATCTCGGGTTGTCCACGTGATGCAGAGGTGATGCCATTTGCCATCATTGATGAGGAACGGCAGCTTTGCAACCTGGACAAGACACATTTGAGAGTCAGGCAGAGACTTAAAGGTACTATTAGTCACATTTATGATGTACAGCCAGGGGACACGCAGCTGCTTAGAGCCCCACGTACCGGTCCGTGGACCGATTGGTACCGGGCCCCGGCCGCACGAGGAATTTAAAAATATATATATATATATTTTTTGTAATTTTTTAAAAAATTTAATCAACATAAAAAACACAATATATGCATTATGTATCAATATAAATCAATACAGTCTGCAGGGATACAGTCCGTAAGCACACATGATTATTTTTCTTTATGACAAAAAAAATAAAAAAATAAAAATGTTTTACTAAACACATTCAATAGTACAAAACCCAAAACCAATGAGGTTGGCATGTTGTGTAAATGGTAAATAAAAACAGAATACAATGATTTGCAAATCCTTTTCCAACTTATATTCAATTGAATAGACTGCAGAGACAAGATATTTAATGTTCCAACTGAGAAACTTATTTTATTTTTGCAAATAATCATTAACTTAGAATTTAATGGCAGCAACACATTGCAAAAAAGTTGGCACAGGTGCATTTTTACCACTGTGTTACATGGCCTTTCCTTTTAACAACACTCAGTAAAGGTTTGGGAACTGAGGAGACCAATTTTTGAAGGTTTTCATGTGGAATTCTTTCCCGTTATTGCTTGATGTACAGCTTAAGTTGTTCAACAGTCTCCGTTGTGGTATTTTAGGCTTCATAATGCGCCACGCAATTTCAATGGGAGACAGGTCTGGACTACAGGCAGGCCAGTCTAGTACCCGCACTCTTTTACTATGAAGCCATGCTGTTGTGACACGTCGCTTGGCATTGTCTCACTAAAATAAGCAGGGGCGTCCATGGTAACGTTGCATGGATGGCAACATATGTTGCTCCAAAACCTGTATGTACTTTTCAGCATTAATGGTGCCTTCACAGATGTGTAAGTTACCCATGCCTTGGGCACTAATACACCCCCATACCATCACAGATGCTGGCTTTTCAACTTTGCGCCTATAACAATCCGGATAGTTCTTTTCCTCTTTGGTCCAGAGGACACAATGTCCACGGTTTCCAAAAACAATTTGAAATGTGGATAACACTGATAACACTGACTTAAATGCTGTTTTGTTTTGTGCAGCTCTGTATTGATCTCACATGCTCTTTGGTGTTCAATATATCATACTTGATAGCAATGTTCCCTCTAAGCCAGTGGCTTAGAGGGAGGCTGGTATTTCCAGCTGCACAAGAAATACAAAAAAAAATTGTATTTTATTTGTATTTTTATTTTTTAAATTAAGTCAACATAAAAAGCACAA
Source organism: Entelurus aequoreus (assembly GCF_033978785.1). NCBI lineage: Eukaryota > Metazoa > Chordata > Actinopteri > Syngnathiformes > Syngnathidae > Entelurus > Entelurus aequoreus. The sequence goes on from NC_084752.1 coordinate 11,281,333, forward strand.
TATATACATTATATATCAATATAGATCAATACAGTCTGCAGGGATACAGTCCGTAAGCACACACGATTGTATTTCTTTAAAAAAAATTATTTAAAAAAAATAAAAAATAACCCCAGCACATTCCGTCACGTATTGTGCGTCCTGGACCTGCTTTGCATAATATATGTGACCACTCCTTTTAGAGGCGGCTTTAGTGTTGTTGACTGTGGAACTCCTGAATAAACAGAGGGACGCAGGAGCTGAACCTTAGAGCGTAGGGCAAGACTGTGACCAAGGGTGCAGCTCCATGCGTTCTCCTCATGAGCTAAATTGAACTCTGTGTCTGCATGATTCCTCGCTTCTTGTCTGATTAATAGAAGTCATCAGTGTTTGAACCTGACACGGCAGCTAAAGTTTAGATCCATGAAGGAAAGAAGAAAGAAATTTGTTTTCTTTTGTATTATTTTTTTTTATGAATTAACGTTTATGACAACCTTTTTCCAAAACACAATACAGAATGTGAGATATAACAGGATAATGCATACATTTATCATTTGTTTTGGAAACGGTTACGAAAAAGTGGGACCCCAAAAATGTACTGTGGGACCCCATTTTTATGACTTGATGGGGTCCCCGGGAGCCCATTTTGAAAATTCCTAGCGCCAACACTGATGGAGTTTTGGTGCGTGCAAAACAGCAGCAGGCGGCTGTGGCCTGCGGGCCGGTTCTAATACTAATCAAATATCATCCCGGGCTGAATCTGGCCCACGAGCCTTGACTTTCACACATAGGAGTTAGAATGTATTTATTTTAGCACTGCGTAATTGTATGTAAATACATTTTTCATCCGTTTTTATTACTCCCTTCTTTTTCAGTGTATTTCATTAATTATTTTTTATAATCGGCCTTAACTAAGCCTCGATATTCATCTTTGTGATCAACACAAGGTTTCATATCATTTGACAAGGTGTATCCTGTTAAACTGTTAGATATAATTATTTAATACAATTTAAATCAAGAGTAAGATTACGAATTCAGTGTTAATATTTGAGTGGAAGTGTCGTAGTGGAAAAGTTGGGCTCTGAGGTCACAAAGGTTAAGAACCCTGCATTAAGCTGCACAAGTCTACTTACACAGCCAATCAATGTCATTAACAGCATGTTTTGCGTATGTATGGCACATGCTGGCATGTGTTGCAGGTTGGCAAGCTAATGGCTATTCTATTAATCTATGAAGGATGTGCCAATCGGTCACCGGTCAGTGAAAATGTATGTGATTGCCATTAATGGCCATTAAGGCCGATTAATGCCTTTTAATGCCAATCACAACTGTTGATCCCCTCCGGCTGACACTGTATTTTCTTTTAGTAACCCGACTGGCAGGCTGCTAGCAACTAATTGTGTATCTCCATACACAGTGTGGAGCCGCTCCCCTAAGATAATAATAATCACATCCAAATAAACAGCATTTTTTAGTATCTTAAATATTACACTTAGACTTCCTTTGTCATTCAAATTTGAACTTTACAGTACAGAAAAGGACGAAATGTTGTTGCAATTGCTCGTTGTAGTGCAGGATAAAAGAGCAGTAAGGTGCAGATTAATAAGTAACATTATCACTGAAGGACGAGGATAAATATGTTACATTTGGAGCGCAAACCAGGAGCAGGCATGCTAATAATAATAATAGCTAAGATAACTGCTAAGCTGGTTTTAAACTACACCAAGATGTAAGTGCTTAGTAAACATTAAGAAGTCTTAAAGGAAATGTGTTGCAAAAACCAAATGTTTTAAATGAGTAGTAGATTGTAGACGTTATTGTGTACTATTGTTTTTTTCCCAAACAATTGTATGTAATAAAATAGAAGAAGGAACTAGCTTGTGATCTACATGTACCGTATTTTTCGGACTATAAGGCGCACTTAAAATCCTTTCGTTTTCGCAAAAATCGACAGTGCGCCTTATAACCCGGTGCGCCTAATGTACGGCATGATTCTGGCTGTGCTTACCGACCTCGAAGCTATTTTATTTGGTACATGGTGTAATGATATGTGTGACCAGTAGATGGCAGTCACGCATAAGAGATACGTGTAGACTGCAAGATGACGCCAGTAAACAACACCAAAACTTTGAATGTACCATTGAGAATATAGAACATTAGACACGGCACTCAAAAATCTGTCAAAAATGTTTTTAGTACGACTTTGGTAAGCTACGAAGCCACACCGCTTGAAGGATTGTACTGTGCTTCGACATACGAGTATTAATATGGTGTGTGTATGAGGACCGCAAAATGGTACAGACGTTATCTGGCGTTTTGTTTCGCAATATTAATAATAATAATAATAAAAAATGTTGGGTTAAAAATTTTAACCCAACTGCTGGTTCAGAAAAGGACAAACTCCTTATTTGAGGTATTTTAACTCAACATTTTGGGTTCATTTTAACCCAATCCAACTTTTGTGTTGAATTATTTAACCAAAAACTTTAGTAATGATAACGTACTGTTAGGTTATTGTAAATAATGTTAATTATATTAATCCATATTAAAATTCCCTTCAAGAAAAAAGTAACTTTAATAAATAAAAAAAAGCCTTATACCCAAAAATGCGTTACCCGTTGAAAAACAACCCAAAAATGGTTCATAATTTTGAAAACCCACAAATTTTGTTAGAGTAATACTCTTATAACTCCAAAAAAGGATTGCTCATCATAAAATAACTCCAAAATTTAACCCAACACTAGCAACTCATAAATTGGGTTATCAAAACAACCCAGCATTTTTTAGCATGTATGTTTTGTGTATAAGGACCGCAAAATAACACCTATTAGCGGACATATTATCTGGCGTTTTGTCTCGCAATATGATGCAAAACCAACTTTTCTTTGTAGTAGAATTTCTGACCTTTTGACCTATATTTCTTGTCTTTTAAGAATGTCCGCTCATTTTCAATACTCTTGTATTTTTGTTTCATTGAATGGACCAGTTGTGGGACAAAAGTGAATTTTAAGTCATGCCAACCTGTCTAGAGAATGTGTTGACTGTCTAAAAGATTCGAGTTGTTATGGAACAGATAGGGAAAACAAAATAAGACATTGACGCACTAACAAGAGAGATAAGAAAGGGATAAAGCCAAACGAAGAGAGTGTTTTGGTTACCATTTTTTCATGCTGACGGGCACGCCCGTGGGGAAAACTTTCTGTGTGCTAGACAACTCAACCCAACCATTGTACCATTTGATTATGAGTAAAATAAAACTCTTGTGTTAAATCTACTTTGGTTCTCATTGACAACCTGGACTTTCCACAACATCTTACCTTCTGGTACCCGCTGATGTGTATTTGAGATCTGCAAAATTTGAGTGCTTCCGCCATTGTAGTCCGTGACGACACCGTAGTTGATAAGCTTCTTCTTTTTCTCTATCTTCTTGTTATTGGACATTCATCCTCCGCTGTTGCCATTTCTAATATAAAGTAGCGCAAAGTTCTTACTTACCGTATTTTTCGGACGATAAGTCGCAGTTTTTTTCATAGTTTGGCCGGGGGTGTGACTTATACTCAGGAGCGACTTATGTGTGAAATTATTAACACATTACCGTAAAATACCAAATAATATTATTTAGCTCATTCACGTAAGAGACTAGACGTATAAGATTTCATCGGATTTAGCGATTAGGAGTGACAGATTGTTTGGTAAACGTATAGCATGTTCTATATGTTATAGTTATTTGAATGACTCTTACCATAATATGTTCCGTTAACATACCAGGCACGTTCTCAGTTGGTTATTTATGCCTCATATAACGTACACTACCGTTCAAAAGTTTGGGGTCACATTGAAATGTCCTTATTTTTGAAGGAAAAGCACTGTACTTTTCAATGAAGATAACTTTAAACTAGTCTTAACTTTAAAGAAATACACTCTATACATTGCTAATGTGGTAAATGACTATTCTAGCTGCAAATGTCTGGTTTTTGGTGCAATATCTACATAGGTGTATAGAGGCCCATTCCCAGCAACTATCACTCCAGTGTTCTAATGGTACAATGTGTTTGCTCATTGGCTCAGAAGGCTAATTGATGATTAGAAAACCCTTGTGCAATCATGTTCACACATCTGAAAACAGTTTAGCTCCTTACAGAAGCTACAAAACTGACCTTCCTTTGAGCAGATTGAGTTTCTGGAGCATCACATTTGTGGGGTCAATTAAACGCTCAAAATGGCCAGAAAAAGAGAACTTTCATCTGAAACTCGACAGTCTATTCTTGTTCTTAGAAATGAAGGCTATTCCACAAAATTGTTTGGGTGACCCCAAACTTTTGAACGGTAGTGTACACTTATTCAGCCTGTTGTTCACTATTCTTTATTTATTTTAAATTGCCTTTCAAATGTCTATTCTTGGTGTTGGGTTTTATCAAATACATTTCCCCAAAAAATGCGACTTATACTCCAGTGCGACTTATATATGTTTTTTTCCTTCTTTATTATGCATTTTCGGCCGGTGCGACTTATACTCCGGAGCGATTTATAGTCCGAAAAATACGGTACATCTGTCAGTAAACTAGCTATCAAAGTGCTAAACCGTAGTCGATAAGCTTCTTCTTTTTCTCTATCTTCTTGTTATGGGACATTCATCCTCCACGGTTGCCATTTCTAATATAAAGTAGTGTAAAGTTCTTACTTATATCCGTCAGTAAACTCGCCATGAAAGTGCTAAAACATACCGGTGTAGTGAGTTTATATTATTCACCCAAGGAACTTTAGTTATTAGAGAGTTCCGGTCGGACGGTTTTTCACGGGTTGTTGCACTAGTGAGCCACGGATGAGAAGATGCTGCTCCGTTATTGATTGAAGTAAAGTCTGAATGTCATTAAAACAGTTAGCTCCATCTTTTGACACTTCTTCCACTCCCGTCCTTGCACGCTACACCGCTACAACAAAGATGACGGGGAGAAGACGCTGTCGAAGGTGAGCCACGTAAATAAGACCGCCCACAAAACGGCGCATCCTCAAGCGACTTTCAGAAAGTGTCTCAAAGATAATCTGTAAAACATCATCTATGCAACATTTTGACCAAAGAACCACCATCACATGTTATGTAGACCACAAGGAAGTGTTTTACATTTAAAAAAAAATCATAATATGACCCCTTTAATGCGCCTTTTGTATGAAAATAGACCCGCTCATCAGCAGTGCGCCTTATAGTCCGAAAAATACGGTAATAATCAGTATCGAGTTGGTCTTGGCCAATCTCACTCCAGGATGATTGTTATCGGCAGCATAAAATCCTGATCCCGAATAGCTACATCAAACCCTCTGCATCTCCCAAACTTGACAACCCATTGAGACGTGCGAGTGAAAAAGCTGCAGCTGACATACCTTGTCATTAATGAGAAACTCCATTGGGTTGTTCCCCCATTCGATCAGCACCAGCTCGTTGGCCTGCCCAGGGACGGCGTAGGAGAAAGGTGTTCCTACACCCGGCGAGGCGTTGGATTTGATCCATAGACACACGGTGAGGGAGTACATCTCAGGCAGGCTCCTCTTGGCTTTGGCGTACATGTAGTTGGTTCTCAGGGGGAAGGTCAGCTGAAACTTATCAGCCGGTCTGTCTTTGCCTGGGGAGGAGAGGAACATCAGGGTGTCACATTCAGCTTCTGTGCACTCTGGCTGCTATTATTGTTTGCATGGGTGTAACTCATTGAGCAACATTGTGCTAATAATGAAGAATATTGTACCAACCACTCTTCCTGTTACCTTCTTTCTTACAGATACACACGTAAATGCAGAGCGGTTTCGGTATTTCTAGGATTTGTGTTTGGCTCCCATTACTACACAGGTGTCAAACTCAAGGAAATAATATGCGTCAATAAAATACTGCATGTATTTTCATTCATTATTATCTTATAATGTAACAAATATCATAATTACAAAAAAAAAATTCTTAAAATAATATGAATGTATGAATCTGTAATAAGAATGTTTTTATGTATTTTTTTTATGTTAATAATGTATTATTAAGTTAAAGTTAAAGTACCAATGATTGTCACACACACACTAGGTGTGGCAAAATTATTCTCTGCGTTTGACCCATCACCCTTGATCACCCCACCTGGGAGGCGAGGGGAGCAGTGAGCAGCAGCGGTGGCCGCGCCCGGGAACAATTTTTGGTGATTTTAGTTACATTTGTGTGAATTGAGGTTGGAAATTCGTTACAACCTGTAATAATAATGAACTATCTAATTCGTGTTTCCTGGTGATGTGTTCTATTATTATACATTACAAACTTTTTTTGTAAAAATAAAAAAAAATATCTGATTGACTTATGATTTTCGAGCAAGTTATCCAATAAATTGTCAATTATAAAAATGGCAATAGATTTTACAGTAAAAAATAATAACTGCTCAAAAAACATGGTGCCGCTTTTGTATTTACAGTAATTCACTATAAAAAACAACAGTCATAGATTTTACTGTAAAAAACGGGCAGCTCTGTCGCCAGAATTTTACCATAAAAAACAATGGTACCATTCTTCCATTTACTTTAATATGCTGTAAAAAACACAACCAATTCTACAATAAAAAAATGTTTTACCGAGTACATAAAAAATGATGTAATGTACAGTACAGGCCAAAAGTTTGGACACACCTTCTCATTCAATGGGTGTTCTTTATTTTCATGACTATTTACATTGTAGATTGTCACTGAAGGCATCAAAACTATGAATGAACACATGTGGAGTTATGTACTTAACAAAAAAAAAAGGTGAAATAACTGAAAACATGTTTTATATTCTAGATTCTTCAAAATAGCCACCCTTTGCTCTGATTACTGCTTTGCACACTCTTGGCATTCTCTCGCTGAGCTCCAAGAAATGGTTTTCACTTCACAGGTGTCATAATTTTGATGACTTCAGTGACAATCTTCAATGTAAATAGTCATGAAAATAAAAAAAACACATTGAAATGAGGAAGTGTGTCAAAACCTTTGGCCTGTACTGTATATAATAATATCATGAGTGAATCCTTATACATTTATATTCATATATTATTCACGGTGACAAACCATAACTGCAATGTGGCCCTCAGTGAAAACGACCTTGACACCCGTACTCTACTGCCATGATGATGTCAACAATTGTTTGATACCCCTAGACGAGTCATTATTAACTGAGTACTTGTTTTGTTTAAAGTATGCAAAAGTCATACCGTATTTTCCGGACCATAGGGTGCACCGGATTATAAGGCGCACTGCTAATGAATGGTCTATTTTCAATGTTTTTTCATATATAAGGCGCACCGGATTATAAGGCGCATTAAAGGAGTCATATGTTTTTTATTTTTTTCTAAATGTAAAACACTTCCTTGTGGTCTACATAACATGTGATGGTGGTTCTTTGGTCAAAATGTTGCATAGATGATGTTTAACAGATCATTTTCAAGCCGCTTTCTGACAGTCGCTTCAGGGAGCGCCGTTTTGTGGGCGGTCTTATTTACTTCGGCAGCGTCTTTTCCCCGTCATCTTTGTTGTAGCGGTGTAGCGTGCAAGGACGGGAGTGGAAGAAGTGTCAAAAGATGGCGCTAACTGTTTTAATGACATTCAGACTTTACTTCAATCAATAACGGAGCAGCATCTCCTCATCCGTGGCTCACTAGTGCAACAACAAGGCCGGAAATGTGTCCCGTGAAAAACCGTCCGACCGGAACTCTCTAATAACTAAAGTTCCTTGAGTGAATAATGTAAAGTCACTACACCGGTATGTTTTAGCACTTTCATGGCGAGTTTACTGACAGATATAAGTAAGAACTTTACACTACTTTATATTAGAAATGGCAACAGCGGAGGATGAATGTCCCATAACAAGAAGATAGAGAAAAAGAAGAAGCTTATCGACTACGATGTCGGCACGGACTACAAAGGCAGACATGTGCAAATTTTCAGGACTTATGCAGATCTCAAATACAGATCAGCAGGTACCAGAAAGTAAGAAAAGTTGCTCTTGCATAATATTGCGAAACAAAACACCAGATAATATGTCTTACCTTATACACACACCATAATAATACTCCTATGTTGAAGCAAAGTACAATCCATCAAGCGGTGTGGCTTCGTAGCTTACCAAAGTCGTACTAAAACATTTTGATAGATTTTTGAGCGCCGTGTGTAATGTTCTATATTTTCAATGGAACATATAAAATGTTGGTGTTGTTTACTTGAGTCATATTGCAGTCTACTCATATCTCTTATGTGTGACTGCCATCTACTGGTCACACTTATCATTACACCATGGGCCAAATAAAATAGCTTCGAGGTCGGTAAGCAGAACCAGAATTATTCCGCACATTAGGCGCACCGGGTTATAAGGCGCACTGTCGAGTTTTGAGAAGAGAAAAAAAGGATTTTAAGTGCGCCTTATAGTCCGGAAAATACAGTACTTGTGGAAAAGTATGTCTTTGATTAAAATGTAATTTAATTAAAGCCTTTGAATGTGTAGAATGTTAACTAAGGTTGGAAGTATCAATCCAAATATTGATCGTATCAATACTAGCATGATTAGATTGATATTTTCCAGTTCTGTTCTATGAAGATGTTCACAAATATCTGTTGTTTTTGTTGTTTTATTGTTGGTGTTGTTAAAGTGTGTACTAACTCAAGAATTACGTTGTTGGACATGGGGAGATTTAAATGAGAACCAATAGTAGTTTTTGCTTTTGTTTAGTACTGACACTCTACTCTATATATTGATCCGGCCTTGTAGTTGCATGTGACGTGGCTGTGGTATCAGATCAATGCTGAAGTTTACATTATCGTCCCTGACTTATGGGAACTGGGAAACGCGAGAAGCCAGGCTGTAACTTCCTGTCTATATGGGTGCTTCACACAAAGAACCAATCATATGCCTTCTTTAGATTGATCAACGTGGTACGGTAGGCTCTTAGGGCCTTTCAAATTGAAAATAAATACCATACCAAGCAATCTTTTGCTTTTTTTTTTCAAAAATATATAGCAAAGAAAAAGTAAAAGTTGGTCCTAAGTGCAATAACAAGGCACATACATTTAAGTATTTGTACTTAGCTACAAACATGGTGGGCCAACAAGCATATTTTTTTTATAGCAAGAAATCAAATGAAAGCAGTGTGAAAGTGTCGCATACATGCACTGTTCTCTTCTGTGGAAATGGTTCCCACAGGGATTTGGGTGAAAGTTAGTTCAGAGTTCCTTAAATAGTCCATCAAAAAGTTGTCAAAACAAACCAAAAAAATGCAGAGAAAGTTGGCTGCTGTGTTCAGATGGTTTTTCTTGAGCCCAGTCAAAAACACGAGCTGCCTGTTTATGATTTGTTTACCTTTCTGGTTCTATATTTGCTTACATATGAGCAGGTTTTTTTTTTTTGTAGGAAACTTCCTTGTGGAATGAATTTGTGCTTTCTTGCTGTATGTTGCAATATTCAACATCAACAACACCCTGTGAGATGGTGTTATAAACTAGATTCATAAATCTTTTATAGGCTACATATCCCATAGCCACGACACGCTCTATCTTGATATGTTGCTGGAACTTATCATCGCTGGACAAGGAAACCACTTAAAAATCGAATTCAACATCGACACAAAACAATCACTTCACACCTGCAGATGCCGGATTATAAATGACCATGTCATATTTGGAGCTCCACTAACTAAAAACTAATGTTTTACAGCACAAGCCAAAGGTTTGGACACACCTTTTCATTCAATGGGTGTTCTTTATTGTCATGACTATTTACATTGTAGATTGTCACTGAAGGTTTTATATTCTAGTTCCTTCAAAATAGCCACCCTTTGCTCTGATTACTGCTTTGCACACTCTTGGCATTCTCTTGATGAGCTTCAAGCACACCTGTGAAGTGAAAACCATTTCAGGTGACTACCTCTTGAAGCTCTTCGAGATAATGCGAACACTGTGCAATGTTACAGTGGACACAAATATTAAACATACTCTGCCTTGTATTTAATGAATACTTAGGCCTAGACAGTTTGAGAACCACTGTATTATCTTATTGAGCTGAGGATAAATACTTTGAATACTGCACCACGCTCTCAGACCAGAGCTGTCCTATCTACTAAGCCTGTGAGCATGAACTGATTAATTGAACGTCTTCAACAATCCGTACAGTCCAGTTGCGGTCGATTCCACTGCAGCTAAAAGTTATACACGACGTACAAAAAGTTAGGAACATACAGCTTTCGGGTGAAATTTCAGTATGAAGATAAAACCTTTACAGGGGAACTTTTGAACGCACGTGTAGCGTTTCACAACTTCTTGTCCAAATTGCTGTTTTCTAAGAAGAAACTGAACAGCCCAAAACTCGACGAGTGAAAGAGTTTGTCAAATTTCCGCAGAACGTACCGTATTTTTCGGACTATAAGGCACACTTAAAATCCTTTCGTTTTCTCAAAAGTCGACAGTGCGCCTTATAACCCGCCTAATGTACGGAATAATTTTGGTTGTGCTTACCGACCTCGAAGCTATTTTATTTGGTACATGGTGTAATGATAAGTGTGACCAGTATATGGCAGTCACACATAAGAGATATGTGTAGACTGCAATATGACTCAAGTAAACAACACCAAAAAAAATATAGAACATTACACACGGCGCTCAAAAATCTATCAAAATGTTTTAGTACGACTTTGGTAAGCTATGAAGCCGCATCGCTTGATGGATTGTACTGTGCTTCAACATGCGAGTATTATTATGGTGTGTGTATAAGGTAAGATATTATCTGGCATTTTGTTTCGTAATATTATGCAAAAGCAACTTTTCTTACCTTCTGGTACCTGCTGATCTGTATTTGGGATCTGCATAAGTCCTGAAAATTTGCTTGTGTCTGCCTTTGTAGTCGATAAGTTTCTTCTTTTTCTCTATCTTCTTGTTATGGGACATTCATCCTCCACTGTTGCCATTTCTAATATAAAGTAGTGTAAAGTTCTTACTTATATCTGTTAGTAAACTCGCCATGAAAGTGTTAAAACATACCGGTGTAGTGAGTTTACATTATTCACCCAAGGAACTTTAGTTATTAGAGAGTTCCGGTCGAACGTTTTTTCCCGGGACACATTTCCGGCGTTGTTGTTGCACTAGTGAGCCACGGATGAGGAGATGCTGCTCCGTTATTGATTGAAGTAAAGTCTGAATGTCATTAAAACAGTTAGCTCCATCTTTTGACACTTCTTACACTCCCGTCCTTGCACGCTACACCGCTACAACAAAGATGACGGGGAGAAGACGCTGTCGAAGGTGAGCCACGTAAATAAGATGATCTGTAAAACATCATCTATGCAACATTTTGACCAAAGAACTACCATCACATGTTATGTAGACCACAAGGAAGTGTTTTACATTTAGAATTTTTTTTATTATAATATGACCCCTTTAATGTGCCTTATAATCCGGTGCGCCTTTTGTATGAAAATAGACCTGACTAGACCCACTCATCGGCAGTGCGCCTTATCATCCGGTGCGCCCTATGGTCCAGTAAAATACGATAGGCCTTTCTGTGACCGTAGTCTCGCTGCTGCAACCTGCTGATGAAACTAATGTGGCCCTCCAAGCCTCTCAGAACATTCTGTTTGACGCCTGTGGCGAAGTACTGATCTTCTTGGACTCATGATGGTGAAAGTTCAAAAGTTTACACCTGTAAAGTTTACAGTGGGTTCTAGCGTCATACTAAAAGTTGACTTTTTGTGATATCCCATAATGTGATATGGTTTTGTTACTTTTCCTGTATCTTAGCAATAAGTCACGGGCTATTAGAAATTGAGCTTTTACCTGCAAGTTAAACATGGAAAATCAGCGTGTCAATTCTTAAGATATGCAAAGCAATGCAGCTCCTCTCCCTCTCAAGGCGGTGCAGCAGCAAACACATCCGAACCCACGAGAATTCATCAAATATTTTGTTTCTGGAGGACGCGGCGCCCTTGAGCAACGAAACCAACTCAAACTCCGCGCCAACGCACCTTTCTCCAGGTCTGTGATGCGGTGGTGCAGTGAGGTGAGCGTGGACTCCACGCGGTTCCGCTGTTCGCTGTCATTCCTGGAGCCGCTCTTGGACTCCTCCAGCGTGTTGACCCGGGACAGAACCTGCTTCTCCATGTCGTCTATCTTGTTCTGGAGCAAATCCTTCAGGCTGTTTGCCTGCACGGTGTTATTCCCCCGGCTGTAGTGCTGCAGCGCACAGCGGGAAGGAAGCTTAGATGAGGAAGAGTGAATCTGCTGGAAGTCTACTTTGGAAATCAGCGGATGTTTACGCTCTGCGTCAAATTACCGCACCGCTTTCCCGTATCTGCACTCTCACCACGTTATCCAATATAATAGATGTACTGTATCGCATGTCCTGTATCTCCAAATAGCATTTGTACTGCTTCAAGCCATTAAGTGTTATTTTATACACTTTGCAACTGCACTGACTTTAACCTTAATAATATATACAGTATGTATGGGATCTTAAAAGGGAACTACGCTTTTTTCTAATGTGCCTATCATTCACAATCCTTATGTAAGACAAGACCCGCGTGTATGTATGTTTGTATGTATCTATGTATGTATGTATGTATGTATGTATGTATGTATCTATGTATGTATATATGTATGTAGGGAATAAGCGGTAGAACATGGATGGATGGATGGATGGATGTATATATGTGTATATATATATATATATATAATAAAACATTTACAACAATTATTACAAAATGCCTATAATTATTGTATTTATAACATGACTACATATGTTCTTATTTTATACACTTTGCAACTGCACCGACTTTAACCTTAATAATATATATATATATATATATATATATATATATATATATATATATATATATATATATATATATATATATATATATATATATATATATATATATATGCATAATAAAACAACAATTATTACAAAATGCCTATAATTATTGTATTCATAACATGACTACATATGTTCTTATTTTATATACTTTGCAACTGCACCGACTTTAACCTTAATAATGATAATAAATATATTTGAGACTTTTGTGATTTAGGGCTATATAAATAAAGATTAATTGATTGATATACGGTATATATATATATATATATATATATATATATATATATATATATATATATATATATATATATATATATATATATATATATATATAATAAAACATTTACAACAATTATTACAAATGGCCTACTATTATTGT